>NC_091952.1:232269320-232371820 GCF_031021105.1 Erythrolamprus reginae
TTAAGGAAGATCAGAGCAAACAAAGAGATTAAAGGAGCTAGGATTAGAAAGGAAGAGTACAAAATTCAATCCTTTGCAGACAACCTAGTAGTTTTTATTGAAATGCCAAAAGAGGCAGGACAAATTTTATTAAAGAAATTAGAAAAATACAGAGAGGTACCAGGCCTTAAAATTAATAAAACAAAAAATAAAATGATACTGAAAAATTTAACTTCAAACCAAGAAAGAGAATGAGAGGAAAAATTGGGACTAAAATGTACAAAGAAAATTAAATATTTATGTATTTAGCTAACAGCAAAATGCTTTTCAATTGAAGAAGATAATTATGGGAAATTGATACAATAAAAGCAGATTTGGAAACATGAGGAACATTACAACTATCCATAATAGCTGTATTGTGACTATTAAAATGAATATTTTGCCAGAGTTGCTCTACTTTTTTCAAACCATGCCTAAAAAATTAGATTAAAATGTCTTTACACAATTGAATAAAATCAAAATAAAATTAATAGATCTTCAGGATGAGAGAAGCAGAGGTGGGATGAGACTCCCTAACTGGCAAATTTATTTTGATGCAGCAACCTTAGTGTGGGTTAAAGAATAGATTAATCTAAGAAATAAAAGATTTCTAATTTTAGAGGGACATGATTTATTAAAAGGGTGGTGTGCCTTCTTATGGGACAAAGAGAATAAGATACATAGATATTTTAAGATATAAAATAAGAGAAACCTTGATGCAAACATGGCAAGAGTTCAAAAGAAAACATTATAGGAAAATCCCTAAGTGGGTATCCTCCATGGAAGTGACAACCCACCCAAACAGTCTAGATGTAAACAAGATGGTTAATTATCAACAACTTTTAGATAGAGAAGATTTTTTAAAAACAGACAATTGGAAGACAAAGAGTAATGATAGATTGGTGGCTGTACATGCAAATTCAATCATGGTATAAAAAAGACAAAGAAGAAGAGTATAGATTTGAGATAATTCCATATCAATTAAATAAAATTTTGATGGATGAAATGCTCCCGGATGAAAAATTAATAACAAAAATTTATAATAACCTATTAGAATTCGGTATAGCAGAAGAATCATCACACAAATGAATTATGATATCATCATATTGGGCATAACATAGAATTAGAAGACTGGAGAAAAATGGTGAAAAGAAACTATAAAATAACTAAATTGGCAAAATACAAAGAGAACCAATACAAAATGTTCTACCAATGGTACTGGCACCAGCCAGACTAGCAAAGATTTCTACAAACTTGGAACCAAATTGTTGGGAATTCAATCAAAAGCAAGGTACCTTTAATCGTACATGCTGGTTGTGCACAGGAGCAAAGAAATATTGGGTAAAAATCCGTAGATGGGTTCAAGAAAAAACAGGCCTTCAAATAGAATATACACCAGTATTATTTCTATTAGGGATTATTAAAGGCGACTATAATAAAACAACCATATAGAATTCTTTATAGAACATAGAATTCTTTATTGACCAAGTGTGATTGGACACACAAGGAATTTGTCTTGGTGCACATACTCTCAGTGTACATAAAAGAAAAAGATACATTTGTCAAGAATCATGTGGTATAACACTTAATGATTGTCATAGGGGTAAAATAAGCAATGAAGAAACAATCAATATTAATAAAAATCTTAGGATACAAGTAACAAGTTACAGTCATAGAGTCCTAAGTGGGAGAAAAAGGATGATAGGAATGATGAAAAAAACTAGTAAAAATAGAAGTGCAGACTTAGTAAAAAGTTTGACAGTGTTGAGGGAATTATTTGTTTAGTAGAGTGATGGCATTTGGAGAAAAATTGTTCTTGTGTCTAGTTGTCTTGGTGTGCAGTTCTCTGTAGTGATGTTTTGAGAGTAGGAGTTGAAACAGTTTATGTCCAGGATGCGAGGGGTCAGTAAATATTTTCACTGCCCTCTTTTTGACTGGTGCAGTATCTTATAACATCAGCAAGAATAGCATTTGCGCAGTGTTGGAGAAAGAAATGTATCCTCTGAAAGTTTAGTAATTAAAAATATGATTGTGCCAAAATGGACAAATTAACTATTAAACTGAAAGGACATTCAGAATCTTACGTAATATGGAATAAATGGCATGATTGGGTTGAACATAGAAAATGAGAAAAAAAGAAGCAGAATATAAATAGGAGTAAAATGTATATTTGGAATGCATGGAACATATTTTGAAATGAAATGTAAATATTAAGCATGGAATATACTTGGATTAGAATATAATTATATTCTAATCCAAGATTAGAATAGTACTAGGATATAATAGTTATATATAAATCATTATTAAATGAAAAAAAAAACCCGCATTTTTTTTTTAAAAAAGGAGATGGGGTGTGATGAATAAACATTGATTTTGCAAATGGCATTATCTAATTAATAATTGGTGTGCATGTCTACATGAAAGGTCTTCATTAAAATCAATTCTGAGTAAACAGATTTAAAATTAGGTGACACATTTCTGATTTGGAATAACAAGTTGGATGGATTATAACAATCTGCATAACTTTTCTTGAATCTGGTGTTCCAGATCTGGTTCGTCCATGTAATAATATGGCATATTATATATAAATAATATGGATATATTATACACAAAAAATAGCACATTCAGATAGGATACAGTGTGTATGTGTGTGTGTGTGTGTGTGTGTCTGTCTGTCTATGTGTGTAGTGGGAATGGATATATTATACACAAATAATAATAGTAATAAGTATTAGTTTGTATTCCAGTACCTAGGGTTTATAGGACATTCAGATAGGATACAGTGTGTGTGTGTGTGTAGTGGGAATGCCCAATATTATATAATTTTATGATTTTTAAAATAGAAATTTTTTTCCATTAGTGTTGTCCAGGCTCAGCAATACAGTTTTTCTGTGCTCATCTGAAAACAAAATGACGGACAAACAAAAAAATATATAGAAACAGTCTCAATTTCTTTTCTGTTTTACAATGATTTTATTAAAAGAAGAAAGTAAAATTGCAGAGATATTGAGTCATAATTGATTTTGTTATATTTTGTTAGGAATGTACTGTCCGTGCAATCCTATTCATCAAAATGTTCAGAGGCAACTTTCCTCCTTCCCTCTCTTAAACACACACACACACACATTTATGTGGGTGGGTGATAAAAGCTATTAAGAGTTTTTATGTATAAAATAGAGAGACAGAAAAGAATAAGTGATATTGTACCAATTTGATTAAAAAATATGAGACAATAAATTTAGGGAGCTGTATTGTATTGTAAACAATTGGGTTTAGGATAGTTTATATTTTTGGGGGGAGAGAGAGTTTGGTGTAGTGATTGAAAGTCATGGAATCAATCTTAAACCAATCTATTACACTCCACTTAGAAATTAATAACCTACTCTCCAACAAATAATTTGGTTTCAGAAAAAAAAATAATCCTGCAATCTGCAACTCTTACAGTGCAAAAACATATGGACCATTCAACTCAAACAGGGTAAAACAATAGTCGCAATTTACATTGACTTTTTAAAAGCCTTTGATTCAGTAGTACACAACGAACTACTTCTGAAACTAAAATCCTATGGTATCTCTGGACCCCTACATGATTGGATAACTGCGTCCCTATCTAACAGACAACAAGTGGTCAAAATAGGAAGTGCCATATCAAATCCTGCTCCTGTCAATAGCGGTGTCCCTCAAGACCACACTCTTCATACTCTTGTGATCATATTATAAGCAACTGCATTCTCTTTGCTGCTGATGTTAAACTATTTAATACCACCAACAATGCTATGTAGATATGTAGGAACGCAGAATAATACATAGCAAAATGCCACTTTCAAATATAATTTTATTTCTTAAAATGTAATTAAATTGTTCATTAAGCATTCTTAGAGAATAAAAATGATGGATGGCTGCATTGTGACAATTATTATGTTGTGAATTATGTTCACACTCCACAAAAAAGAATATAAGCTGAGTTTACATTCTATAAGGTAAAAGAAATGGGAAGGATATAACATTTCCAGTTGCTTTCTGATTAATAGGTGTTTTACAATATCTCTGTTTATATATATATTTTAAACCACATAATGCTGTTACTTAAATCCCCATTATTCACACTATTAATAGATATATAAATTTAATTCAAGTTTAATTCTTTTTTTCTTATTTAATTGCAAAATTCTCAACTATAGTTTTTGAAAAAATAAGCAAACATAATAATGTGTTCTTTACCATTACCCATAATTATCTTAGTTTATAGAAAGTTATAATTATTTTTATAGTATAGTATATTAAACATACTAATATTATATTATTTTATTTTTGTAATACATAATTATCCTATTATCCTGTTTTATTTTCATAGCTATGTATATGTATATGCCTATGCCTATGCCTATGCATATGCATATGCATATGAATAGGATAATATAATTGTGGATATTAGCCGATGCAAGCTTGTTGTAAATATGGGAAAACTATACCCCTGCTTGTTTGTATGTGACTGTGTTTTATGTGTATTCAATTAAAAAAAACCTGCATAGGCAACATTTCTATCTGTCAATTGAAAAATTATGTTGATAAATTACATCATCCTAGATGTTGAGTATAAAGGCCAACACCCGCTAAAGAACAGGCATCTACAACTTCACATTGCTGTAAACATAATAGTGATTGTGACCAGTCATAATAATAATCTATTGATTAGCCTTTAGGCCATACCAGAATATAAAATGCAGGACAATATAATACCATAATAATATATACCGATTGAAGTGATGGTTTGATAACTCTATCTTGAGTCTTCTGCTGTAGTTCTCTGTTGGTGGTTGATGGGATGCTAGAATGTTGGAAGATACTTGTCTAAGATACTTTCTCAAGCTTTGCATCGGGCTTATCTGTGTTGCTTCAAACTCATATCAAACATGGTTTTTGAAAATTATTTATTGAAACCTATCAAACTAAGATCACAGATATTAACGTGAAGATTTTTTATTTCCCCCCAATAGGTCTACAAGATCAAGATTCTGTTGATTTCTCATCTATGTGAAGCAAAACACTTACCATTATGTTTAGCACTAAAAGGTCAGTTAATTATCATCTCTCTGTTTTTTACTTCCACTGGACAATATAGAATTATGAAATAAAATATAAATATGATGTGAAAAAATAAATGTGAACCATGTGTAGTTGTTCAGTAAAATATTTAGTCTTGATTATTAAAATAAGGCTATGCATGAATATGTTGCAATAATGTTTGCATTTCTTTTTCTGTGTGCGTAAATAAACATATGCTTGTTTACAATTTATAATTTATGGCTCTATTTGAAATACCCTGATTTCCAGTTATCTTACTAAATGATATGATTAGCATTTGAATATCGTAATATCGTAATATGTAGAATCTAAGGTCTATCATAGTTTATTTATTTATTAGATTTGTATGCCACCCCTCTCCAAAGATTTGGGGCGGCTCACAGGATACAATATAAAACAGTGAATACAAAACAAATCTATTTAGTTAAAAACTACGTAAGCTAAAAACCCAAATATTAAAATCAATCAAACAATTCAATCATAACCATACATCACATATATTGGCAAGGGGGTGTAGATCTAATTGCCCCAAGCATGGCAACATAAGTGAATCTTGAGACTCTTGCGAAAGGCGAGAAGGGTGGGGGCAGTGTGAATCTCTGGGGAGAGCTGATTCCAGAGGGCAGGGGCCACCACAGAGAAGGCTCTTCCCCTAGGCCCTGCCAAATGACATTGTCTGGATGACGGGACCCGGAGAAGGCCAACTCTGTGGGACCTAACCGGCTGCTGGGATTCATACGGCAGAAGGCAGTTCCATAAGTAATCTGGCCTGATGCCATATAGGGCTTTGTAGGTCATTACCAACACTTTGAATTGTGTCCAAAAACCAATTGGCAACCAATGCAGTCTGTGGAGTGTTGGAGAGACATGAGTATATCTAGGGAGGCCCATGACTGTTCATGCGACTGCATTCTGCACGATTTGAGGTTTCTGAACAGTCTTCAAAGGTAGATAGTTATCAAACAACTGCCTCTTTTCTCATTTCATGTTAGAAATGAGCAATAAGCCTAAAGAAATCTTTCACATTTCCCTCCCCTCCCTTCTTTTCTTTCTTCCTCTTCTCTCTTTGCCTCTCTATTGGACATGCTAACCTTTCATGTCCCACCTGCTATGTAACGAAAATGTATTTATTCAAATTATATGGCCACCTCAATTGCAAAACAATTCTGCACAGCTTTTTACAAACAATAAAAAGAACAGTAAAAACAAAAGCATTTTTTAAATTAAAAAAAAAACAGTTGGGCAGTTGGGCATCAATGTATTACAATGACCCTTAGGGACAGATTCACTCATGACTTTGGCCTGATACCCAAAAGGAGTGGCAAGTTGTCAGTGTGAAAAATCTATATGGCAAGGATCATTCAGTTTTCAAGGGGAAAGTTGTTCCACGTGACTGTTGTTGTGATGTTGCACTTATTGGGTCCTTTCAGATGATGTTGCTTGATAGAAAGAATTTAGACTCATGCCAATGCTATTAGATGTATGGTGGGGCTAGTGTTATTTGTACAAATAACTCTTATCAGTTCAATTAAAAGCCTTAGAATTAATTACAAGGACATTCAATTGCACCTGGGAACCCTATTGGAAGCCAGTGCAGTTTGCAGCCAATAATGAAAAATGAACATATTAATGTATACCTGCAACTACCTGTATGACTGATTTTTGAGACAGTCCTTTCTTTATAATGCAGATATGGCCTACATATATCATGATGCCTTGGCAGTGGTAACTCATTGTTTGATCACCACATAACTCAGGGCTGCCAAACTTGTGCTCTGGATGCGTCACACTCTGGATACACCCATGCTTAGTTTAGTGAAGGAAAACAAAGTCACGATACACCACGTGATGACACCGTGACAATGCGAGTTTGGCACCCCTGACATAACTGGACTACTAAAATGTACGAGGGTCGCCCAGAAAGTAATGCACCACATTTTTTTTCTCAGCTTACAGTATGGTATGAATGCAAAACTTTATAGATATACATTATTTGAATTGTCAGGAGTGCGTGTGTAAATTTTGCATTTCTTCAGACAGATAGCAAAGCTGTAGCAGTGTTTTGAAATGGTGTCTGTAAGTGATGTACGTTACAAGCAGCGTGTCCTCATTGAATTTCTCACTGCGGAGAAAGAAACTGTTGGGAACATTCACAAACGCTCGTGTACAGTTGACAGAAGTACAGTTAGTTGCTGGGTACAGAGGGCGAGGCCATTAGAAGATGGCTCAGCAGAGCTCCATGGCTTTGTGACCAGAACAAGGAGTGGTACCGACAGGGCACACATGCCCTTGTGTCTCACTGGAGGAAGGCCATAGAACGGGATGGAGATTACGTGGAAAAATAGGGAATGTAGAAGAAACATCCTTTACCTTCCGTAAAGTTCTAAAAACCCACCTTTGCCGTCAGGCATGGGGGAACTGAAACATCTCCCCCGGGCATGTACAATTTATGTATGGTATGTTTGTGTGCGTGCTTGTTAGTATATTTGGGTTCTTTTTAAACTTTTTAAATATTTAAATTTATTTGAATCTATTTGGATTTGTACGATTTGTTTATGCCTTTTTGTGAGCCGCCCCGAGTTCGCGGAGAGGGGCGGCACACAAATCTAAAAAATAAATAAATAAATAAATAAGTTTCATTGTGTTCAGTAAATAATTGTTGAAGAAAAAAATGTGGTGCATTACTTTCTGGGTGACCCTCATATCATACATGGAGAACTGCTCTTGAAGATGGCTTTGAAGCTGCAGTATAATTGATTCAGAATGCAACACTCAGAGTGGTGACAAGAGAAATCTGTTATGCAATTATACCTATTTGCCTTGCTGGTTGTCAGGTGGCTTCCAAGCCCAATTCAGAATGCTGGTTATTATGTCTATAATTCCATATGGTGTGATGTTGAAAATTTCCTAACTTCAATTCTGCCTATCCTTTGGTGGCCCCTTAGCAAGGTCCTAGTCTAGATCTTATTCCTAGGAACTGAAGGTAGAGTTTCTTTGTAATGGACTGCATATTCTGAAACACATTGCTGTTGAAGATGTACTTGTCCACGTCATTAATATTTTGTAAGGTTTTTTAGAACTATTGTATTGTTTAAACCTGTATGGTTCACTGCAGACAACCATTTGAAATTATTGTATGATCCTGATCATATGAGGTTTCCAATGTTTGGGGTTTTTTACTACCTAGATATTTTAGATTGGGCTAGGTATCTAAATATTAAATGTGTGTGTTAAAACTTTTGCACACTATCTCTAACTGGCCATTTAATTTTTTTCTTTCTTTTATTGTTTTATTTTGTTGGATTTCTATGCCATCCTTCTCTGGAGATTCAGGGCGGCTTACAACAATATGAATAAAATACAGTAGAAACATAGAAACATAGAAGAATGATGGCAGAAAAAGACCTCATGATCCATCTAGTCTGCCCTTATACTATTTTTTGTACTTTATCTTAGGATGGATCTATGTTTATCCCAGGCATGTTTAAATTCAGTTACTGTGGATTTACCAACCACGTCTGCTGGAAGTTTGTTCCAAGGATCTACTACTCTTTCAGTAAAATAATATTTTCTCATGTTGCTTTTGATCTTTCCCCAACTAACTTCAGATTGTGTCCCCTTGTTCTTGTATTCACTTTCCTATTAAAAACACTTGCCTCCTGAACCTTATTTAACCCTTTGACATATTTAAATGTTTCGATCATGTCCCCCCTTTTCCTTCTGTCCTCCAGACTATACAGATTGAGTTCATTAAGTCTTTCCTGATACGTTTTATGCTTAAGACCTCCCACCATTCTTGTAGCCCGTCTTTGGACCCGTTCAATTTTGTCAATATCTTTTTGTAGGTGAGGTCTCCAGAACTGAACACAGTATTCCAAATGTGGTCTCACCAGCGCTCTATATAGCGGGATCACAATCTCCCTCTTCCTGCTTGTTATACCTCTAGCTATGCAGCCAAGCATCCTACTTGCTTTTCCTACCGCCCGACCACACTGCTCACCCATTTTGAGACTGTCAGAAATCACTACCCCCAAATCCTTCTCTTCTGAAGTTTTTGCTAACACAGAACTGCCAATACAATACTCAGATTGAGGATTCAATCAGTACAATATAGAAAAGTGAAACCCAACCTAACATTACAACTAAAACACTAAAACTAATAATTAAAATCCCTATAATATAAGAATTAAAATCCCTATACAGTAATGTAAAAACATTCATTCAACAACATATACCAGAGCTAACAGAATCTGGCTTCAAAAATGGATGTTGATGGCTAAAAATAATAAATGGCAATCCCTATCTGAAAAAGCAAAGCAGGTCATATCAGTTGATAAATCAGTATTGAATTTTTCCTGGTTCGGGCATGCCTGCCAGTGGTTGAGAAGCCAGTAGTGACTGCAGTGCAGAATGCTTTGCGCACAGAAGTTAAAAGAACCCAAATGGTGGCATCTGGGCAGATGGGCGAAGTCTCACATTGCCATTGCTACCAACTCTGTGACCCACTGACAGGCACACCTGAACCAGGAACATTTCACCCCTGACTTAAATGATAAACCTTTGGGGAATCTCAGGGCTGTGAACTACACTGCAAAATACGATATAAAAAAAACCACAATGGGGAAATCGTTTCCTTATTATTGCAAGGAAAACCACATGGATACCTCCATGAAGTCATCAGGAGCTGAACTCAACTCAAAGGATATTTAATGTAATAAAATTATAGGTCACCAACAGTCATATCCATACCATACATTCAACTCTATTGTATGGCTAGGCAGAATGAGATACTATAAGTTTGTATTTTTTGCTCATTTTAAAAATATGATACTTTCCATCTTTGGGAAAATAATGCAGCACAGCAGTAGAAGATGAGGAAATTATTATTATTATTATTATTATTATTATTATTATTATTATTATTATTATTATTTATTAGATTTGTATACCGCCCCTTTCCGTAGACTCGGGGCGGCTCACAACACAATAAAAACAGTTTATAACAAATCTAATAATTTACGATTTAAAATATTAAAAAACCCCATTATTAAACAGACATACACACAAGCATACCATACATAAATTGTACAGGCCTGGGGGAGATATCTCAGTTCCCCCATGCCTGACGACAAAGGTGGGTTTTAAGGAGTTTGTGAAAGGCGAGGAGAGTAGGGGCAGTTCTAATCTCTGGAGGGAGCTGGTTCCAGAGAGTTGGGGCCACCACAGAGAAGGCTGTTCCCCTGGGGCCCGCCAAACGACATTGCTTAGTCGACGGGACCCGGAGAAGGCCCACTCTGTGGGACCTAACTGGTCGCTGGCATTCATGCAGCAGAAGATGGTTCCTGAGATAATCTGGTCCGGTGCAATGAAGGGCTTTATAGGTCATAACCAACACTTTGAATTGTGACCGGAAACTAATCAGCAACCAATGCAGACTGCAGAGTGTTGGTGAGACATGTTGGTGAGTGTTGGTGAGACATGGGCAGCTGCTCTCACAGCTGCATTCTTCACGATCTGAAGTTTCCAAACACTTTTCAAAGGTAGCCTCATGTAGAGAGCATTACAGTAGTCCAACCTTGAGGTGATGAGGGCATGAGTGACTGTGAGCAGTGAGTCCCAGTCCAAATAGGGCCGCAACTGGTGCACAATGGGGAAATAATTTCCTTATTATTGCAAGGAAAACCACATGGATATCTCCATGAAGTCATCAGGAGCTGAACTCAACTCAAATGATATTTAATGTAATAAAATTATAGGTTACCACCAAAGTCATATCCATACCATACATTCAACTCTATTGTATGTCTGGGCAGAATGAGATACTATAAGTTTGTATTTTTTGCTCATTTTAAAATATGATACTCTCCATCTTTGGGAAAATAATGCAGCACAGCAGTAGAAGACGAGGAAATGATATATGTGCACTGGTTGAATTCCTTTCTCCCTCCCTCCCTTTTACACATACATTACACATATACAATAATGGAAAAATTTAGGAGAGGAAATCACTAGTTTCAAGGAAAACAACAGGCTTAGGTTACTGTTGACAATGTTTATTCCAAACTGCAAATTTCCATTGCAGTTTAAGTAGTTCATTTTAGAAAAGAAAAATGTGCCTCATTTTTTTTAAAATCAGTGTCAGCAAAGGGGTGGAAATTGTAGAAGGAAAACAGACAACTGAAAGAGCTTTATTGATTCAGTTCATGGGAGAATATGCACATATTCTGTTTAGTTGGAAAACCCAGATTTAATTGGGAGTTCTTTTGTTAACAAACACAGAGATAAAACTTTAACAAGAGTTCTTGAATCTTTCGATTGAGTTGGAGTGTTACTTTAAACAGAAAAAAAATGAATTGCCGTATTCAGGAAAGACAATTAAAATATGGTTTCGCTCTCAGAGGAAATCTGTAAGACAGAACTTGCTATGTAAACAAGGTCTATACAACAAATTACCACTCTGTGATTTCAAGCATAAATTGCCAGACAAAGAGAAAACCATTAGAATAGCTACTTGAGCCCTCTGCTTCCTTCCTTGCTCTGAATGATCAGACCAGGTTGGCATCAGTAGTAGGGATTAATGGGAAGGTACTCTTAAGTCTTATACAAAAATGGTGCTATTTTATTGTTGTACTTTTATGTTGTGCTTAGGTAAATTAGGTAACTAGTAACTATCAACAAACATTTAATTTTAAGAAGCAGTTTTTAGCTTTTAATTTAAATGTTTTTGATTACTCATTAAACAGACTGGTCTACATGATAGAAAAAAGAAGAGATAGTATGTACTTCCTGGAGCACAGGCTTCACCAAGCTTTTCCAAACAGTTTGTTTATTTATTTATTTATCTATCTATCTATCTATCTATCTATCTATCTATCTATCTATCTATCTATCTATCTATCTATCTATTTATAGAAACATAGAAGATTGATGGCAGAAAAAGACCTCATGGTCCATCTAGTCTGCCCTTATACTATTTCCTGTATTTTATCTTAGGATGGATATATGTTTATCCCAGGCATGTTTAAATTCAGTTATTGTGGATTTACCAACCACATCTGCTAGAAGTTTGTTCCAAGCATCTACCACTCTTTCAGTAAAATAATATTTTCTCATGTTGCTTCTGATCTTTCCCCCAATTAACCTCAGATTGTTCTCGTGTTTACTTTCCTATTAAATTCTATCTATCTATCTATCTATCTATCTATCTATCTATCTATCTATCTATCTATTTTTCTGTCTATCTATCTATCTATCTATCTATCTATCATCTATCTATCTATCTATCTATCTATCTATCTATCTATCTATTTATCTATCTATTTATCTATCTATCTATTTTTCTGTCTGTCTATCTATCTATCTATCTATCTATCTATCTATCTATCTATCTATCTATCTATCTATCTATCTATCTATCTACCTACCTACCTACCTACCTACCTATCTATCTATATCACATTTATATTTCTGCCTATCTTATACAAAGCAACTCTGGGCAGTATATCATAATCATGATGTATGAGAGGTAAGAGATTGCTTTGCAACAAGAGAGCAACTAGTAAATGGAGGATTTTATTTCATTTTGACTTCATTAAAGTTAGGAGTATACACTGATGTGTAATTCTCCAATTCTTCTGTTTCAGAAACCAGCCAATTGCTGGTTGTTAGAGAAGAAAGTTCTAGTCTCTCTCTTACAGTTTAGCAAGTTACAACTAACTCTTTCACTAATATACAAGAACAACACTGATTTATACTTCCTAATAGGTTTTTGATGCTTCTCCCGGATGATCTAAAAGAAGTTTAACCCTTATATATCAGGGTTATCTTCTTTGTATTCCAAAGATATAAAATACAAATAACCCAATGCCAGTAAAAGTTCTGTAAATGCATACTTTAGTATGAGAAAGGTCATTTATCTGCAGTCAAATGAGATTATTCTGATGACTGTTCTGGTTAAACTGAAAGTGCTGTTTCAAGAGATCAGATGAATTCAGGCAAATTGAAAACATAGTAACTGGGTCAAAAATCTAACTTTCTCCAGGGAATATCTAATATTTGATGAATCATTGCATCAGGAGACTAGTAGCAAGATTTCATGCCATCACCATTCTCTGGACAAAATTCAGGCTTGTGGTATGTTCTGTGAGAGAGAAATTGTTTCCTTTTATAACTAACTTTTTTCTTAGAGGAACACATATGCATAACAGGACAAATGACTAGGTCAGGATTGACAACCCGTGGCTCTGGAGTTGGGTTGGCCAACCAGGGGTGGGTTCCACTTACTTTCCCTACCACTTCACATTTGCAACAGAATATAATGCAAGGCAGATCCCCCCCCCAGCCCTTTGGAAACCTTCAGCGACCTCCCAAGTAACCCAATGCCCAGCTGATTCCCCCGTAGCAAATTTATTTATTTGTTTGTTTGTTTGTTTGTTTGTTTGTTTGTTTGTTTATTTATTTATTTATTTATTTATTTATTTATTTATTTATTTATTTATTTATTTATTTATTTATTTATTTATTTATTTATTTATTTATTTATTTATTTATTTATTTATTTATTTATTTATTTATTTATTTATTTATTTATTAGATTTGTATACTGCCCCTCTCCGTAGACTCAGGGCAGCTAAAAACATAGACTCAGGGCATACAAATCTAATTAATAATAATAATAATAATAATAATAATAATAATAATAATAATTATTATTATTATTATGTCAGTACAACACAGCAAACGAGATCACTATGCTGGATTTCGTATTTCATCACCAGTCGGGCACTTCCCAAGCACCTAGGACTGCGTGATGTAGCGGCGAATTATGTTTGCCAATCCCAGTAAAGTGGCCTTTTGCAATTGACAGATGGAGATTTTGTCAATTCCAATGGTTTTCAAATGTCCGCTGAGATCCTGTGGTACTGTGCCCAGCGTGCCAAGTACTACTGGGACCACTTTCACTGGCTTATGCCAGAGTCATTGCAGCTCGATATTTAGATCTTTGTATTTCACTAATTTCTCTAGCTGCTTCTCCTCCATTCTGCTGTCTCCTAGGATTGCGATGTCGATGATCCATACTTTCTTTTTCTCTGGTGTGTTATGCTTCAGAATTCGGTCAGTCTGAAGTCGGAAGTCCCACAGTAGTTTTGCTTGCTCATTTTCGACCACTTTTTCGGGCTTATGATCCCACCAGTTCTTTGCCACTGGTAAATGGTAGTTCCGGCACAAGTTCCAGTGGATCATCTGTGCCACAGCATCATGTCTATGCTTGTAGTCAGTCTGTGCGATCTTTTTGCTGAGTATATGATCGATTGTTTCATCTGTTTCTTTACAGTGTCTGCACTTTGGATCGTCTGTTGATTTTTCAATTCTGGCTTTGACAGCATTATTATTATTATTATTATTATTATTATTATTATTATTATTATTATTATTATAATATAACAAATCTAATATTTAAAATAACTAAAATAATAAAATAAGTTGAAAATGGACAGACACATTAGCAAGTAAGAAGTAATTTGAGCCTTGTATACTTGTCAAACAGATAGGATCCCCTGGAGTGGGATTTATAAGTAAAGACTGAAAGTCATCCATTTTTAGAAATTTCCTGTACACTGAAGGAAAGCTCGGATAGCAACAGAAACCATCCTCTGAGACTTCTGCCGTCTGTTCAGCAGCTTCACTGCAGGATGAGAATGATATGGATCTAAAAAAAGGAGATTGTAACAGATTTTATAACCAGGCAGACTTTATTGGCAGCATAGGCAGTAATCTCAATGTTCAAGTTGGTGACCTCAATTAAAAAAACCCCCCAAGATGGACTCTCGAAAAGAAAGTTTTCAAGAAGTCTATTGAAAGTCAATTTTTAAAAAATGAGTGATTGCCAGGGTGTATATCCTTAGTGCAAAATCCACTAATTGTGTTCAACCAACACCAGTGCAAAAGAAAATAGGCTGGTCTTGACAAAGGCTGGTCCAAACTTGACACTAAGAAAAATGGTCAGGGAGAGCCTAATGTGTAGCATAGAAAAAGGAGAGGAGAGTTGTTATTTGCATTTGAGTCAGCCATCCTACAAATATCTAACAGAAGAATGAATAGAGGATGCTTGGACTTTTAAAAAGGCAATGAGGCTTCACATGCTTCTTTTCTAGTATCTATTAAATCTACTGAAAGTGAAATGGTTACCATCCAGACCAGTAACAACTTACAGTTTCAAATATGTTGTTTAAAGGAAACTCATCTTGAGCAACTTCTTAAAATGTTCAATATTTATGTTCCTAAGAGAAAAATTACTAAGCTTTTAGTTCAGTTTGCTCACCAGAATACTGTTTCTTTTATAGTGTAATAAATTAAACTGAGATAAACTCAAGGATGCTCCACCAGTGACGCCCTTGAGAAGGCACGATTTGCAATATCTATAAAAAGAGAGTGCATTGATGAGTCTCTAGAAGCAAGGCTAATTGATTCTTTTGGTACCTTGCCAGACTCTGAGCAAGTGGACATCCTAAAGTGACTGGATGAGTTGCGAACTCTGGTAACAATGTGCTGAATGGCCAAATCACTAATCAATTTGGTCTCCCTAGCTGCCTACGACTACTGCAATGAATCTGAGAAGTACCAGGATTGCAGTGATGACCTAGGAGAATCCAGATATATAAATACTGAATGAAAAGCCCTTTGGGGTTGACCTTCATTCTTTCAGACTGCACTTGCAAAAAGTGATGTAACAGCTATTTTTTCAGTGCATAAAGATGCAGAATTTTTTTTGCCCTCAGATCAAGGCTCCCCATTTACTTCCAGGTTTTCAACTTGTATGCCCTAGCAAACGTCAGTGAATTAGTAGAAGGACAAGATGAAGATTCTAAAGATCTAGCTACTACTGGAAGGAATCCCTTTTTTTTTTGGTTTGCCATTTAGCAAAGACTTATGAACAAAAGGCTAGCTGTAGAACCTCTCTTCTCAATTCTCAAAATTGCCCACTAGTATATTGCCCACTAGTTGGTTCCAGAGTTGGCCCTCTGAAATCAACTCCCCCCCGAGATTGGAATAGTCCCCACCCTCCTTGCCTTTCGTAAGCTCCTTAAAACCCACCTCTGCCGTCAGGCATGGGGGAACTGAGATATTCTTTCCCCCTAGGCTTCTACAATTTATGCATGGTATGTTTGTATGTATGATTGGTTTTATACAAGAGTTTTTAGCTGTTTTAGTATTGGATTGTCACATGCTGTTTTTACCACTGTTGTTAGCCGCCCCGAGTCCACAGAGAGGGGCGGCATACAAATCAAATAAGTAAGTAAGTAAGTAAGTAAGTAAGTAAGTAAGTAAGTAAGTAAGTAAGTAAGTAAGTAAGTAAGTAAGTAAGTAAGTAAGTAAACAAACAAACAAACAAACAAACAAACTCAGTTAAGGTTGATTTTAAGATTGTCCACCTTGATACTCATTTATCTCATTTAAAGCTGATTCTAATGATAATAATGACTATCCTTCCACTGGAAATTGTGACAGGCTCTTCTGCCATTGTAATGAAATATCAGTAGATGGAACACAGGTATAAAGACTTTGTTTCAGTGGTGAAATCCATTTTTAAAACTACTGGTTCTGTGGGTATGGCTTGATGCGCATGGTGTGGCGTAGCACGGGAAGGATATTGCAAAATCTCCATCCCCCCCGCCCCTTGGGGAAGGGTATTGCAAAATTTCCATTCCCACCCCACTTGGGGGCCATCCAGAGGTGCTATACCCTCCAAACTACTCAAAGTTTCTGCTACTGGTTCTCCAGAACTTGTCAAAACCTGCTGGATTTCACCCCACCTTGGTTTTATGAATTATGCTGCCAAGATGGTATAAATTTATTTGAGGGAACCTAGTCATCTTACGTTTTGATTGTTTCAGGTCCTTTTCACTGCTGGTATTATCTAGAACAAGTTGAGACACAATGATGTTAGGTTCTGTGTTTCCAGATTAAAGTTAAGCAATGCTTTAAAACAGGGGTCCCCAAACTTTTTACACAGGGGGCCAGTTCACTGTCCCTCAGACTGTTGGAGGGCCGGACTATTAAAAAAACGTGTGAACAAATCCCTATGCACACTGCACATACATTATTTAAAGTAAAAAACAAAATGGGAACAAATACAATATTTAATATTTATTCTTCCTTTCTCTCTCTCTCCCTTTCTCTCTGTCCTTCTGTCTTTCTAGTTCTCTCTCTTTCTCTCTGTCCTCTCTCTCTCTCTCTCTCTTTCTTTCTCTCTCTTCTCTCTTTCTCTCACTCACTCTTTATATCTCTCCCTCTTTCTCTCTCCCTCTCTCTCTCTCCCTTTCTCTCTCTCTCCCTTTCTATCTCTCCTCTTCCTTTCTCTCTCCCTCTCTATCTTTCCCTCTTTCTCTCCCCCCTCTTTCTTTCTCTCTCTCTTCTCTTTCTCTCACTCTTTCTCTCTACCTTTCTTTCTCTTTCTCTCTCTCCCTTTCTCTGTCCCTCTTTCTTTCTCTCTGTCCCTCTCTTTCTTTTTCTCTGTCCCTCTCTTTCTTTTTCTCTGTCCCTCTCTTTCTTTCTCTCTGTCCCTCTCTATCTTTCTCTCTGTCCCTCTCTCTTTCTCTCTGTCCCTCTCTTTCTTACTCTCTGTCCCTCTTTCTTTCTCTCTGTCTCTTTCTTTCTCTCTGTCCCTCTCTTTCTTTCTCTCTGTCCCTCTTTCTTTCTCTCTGTCCCTCTCTTTCTTACTCTCTGTCCCTCTCTTTCTTACTCTCTGTCCCTCTTTCTTTCTCTCTGTCCCTCTCTTTCTTTCTCTCTGTCCCTCTCTTTCTTTCTCTCTGTCCCTCTCTTTCTTTCTCTCTGTCCCTCTCTTTCTTTCTCTCTCTTATCTCTGTGTGGGGGGGGGAGGCGGCTGCTTGAAAACCCCTGACCTCCATCGCCTCCCCCCCACGGCACAAGGCGAGCACACCTCGCCGCTGACACAGGCGGCGGGGACTGCCCTGTCCCCGTCCCCCTTGCGCAAAACTACGCAGCCCCAGATCGCTCGCTTCTCCAGCCAGCAAAGCCGACTGCCCGGCTTTGCTGGCTGATGCAGGAAAGGAAAGCCTCACATTTAAAAAGCACGCCACTTTCTGGGACTGCGGCGCCGTGGTGGCCTTCAAGCGCGGCCCTTCGCGGCGCCCCCCACCCGTTCCTGCAGGAAGAGATCGGGCACTTTACCGGGAGGTGGAGGCGGCGTGGGGCCGGACGCTGGGTGCCGGGGAGGGCGAAGGCGTGGACGCGCCTCTCAGCTGCAGAGCGGAACGGGGATGGAGATCCGCGGCGGAGTCCGGCGCTGGGGCCATGCGGGACCGCTCATCCAGGCGCGCGTGGACCGGCAAGCCTGGATGAACGGTCCCGCATGGCCCCAGGCTCCCAACGCCGGACTCCGCCGCGGATCTCCATCCCCGTTCCGCTCTGCAGCTGAGAGGCGCGTCCACTCCTTCGCCCTCCCCGGCACCCAGCGTCCGGCCCCACGCCGCCTCCACCTCCCGGTAAAGTGCCCGATCTCTTCCTGCAGGAACGGGTGGGGGGCGCCGCGAAGGGCCGCGCTTGAAGGCCACCACGGCGCCGTAGTCCCAGAAAGTGGCGTGCTTTTTAAATGTGAGGCTTTCCTTTCCTGCATCAGCCAGCAAAGCCGGGCAATCGGCTTTGCTGGCTGGAGAAGCGAGCGATCTGGGGCTGCGTAGTTTTGCGCAGGGGGGACAGGGGGACAGGGCAGTCCCCGCCGCCTGTGTCAGCGGCGAGGTGTGCTCGCCTTGTGCCGTGGGGGGGAGGCGATGGAGGTCAGGGGTTTTCAAGCAGCCGCCTCCCCCCCACACACAAACTTAGCCATGGTGCACTTAGCTGTGACTTTCAGTGGACAGTTTTTCACTCACCGCGGAGGAGGAGGGGAGGAGGAGGTGGAGAGGCAAGGGGGCGGGGAGGAAAGCGGCCCTGCAATTGGCCAATTTCTTTCTCGCCTTTAGGGAGAGGAACTGTTGCTGCTCTGCCATAGGGCAGCAACAGTTTCTCTCCCTAAAGGCGACAAAGGAAGGGGGCAATTGCAGGTCCGCTTTCCTCCCCGCCCCCTTGCCTCTCCACCTTCTCCTCGCTGAGCAGCCGACCGCGGTGAGTTGACAGGAGATTCGGGAGCTTATTTTATCGACCAGTAAAATCTCGTGAGCTTGCCACGGGCCGGTTAAAAGACCTCGTTGGGCCGCATCCGGCCCGCGGGCCGTAGTTTGGGGACCGCTGCTTTAAAATCATTGCTAGATCAGTGTTTCTCAACCTTAAGGTGTGTGGACTTTTAATTCCCAGAATTCTGCAAACTAAAGTCCACACTTATTAAAATGTTGCTGGGAGGTGAAATTCACACATCTTAAAGTTGCCAAGGTTGATGAGATATAGTGCGCTGGACCTATTGGAGTTTTATGCAATGTTGTTAAATAATGTCATGCTATTATTGGTGAATGTATCCACCCCACCTTTATGAAATAAACCCCAAATTAACATCTTGTGGGTCAAATTAGGTGCTTACTCAAACAATTTCATACTTATTTACCCCTTTGCTGATGTTACTAATGTAAGAATGGGATTAAATGATAACATACACTTTGCTAAATTCCATCAATATCTTCCTGATAAAGGTTCACTCTCTTCTTTATACACCTGACATTAAGAGAATGTGATAAGGACTGTTTTATTATAAATATTGTGCAAGCTAAATTTATATTCACTGGAGGAATCTATTAGTAATGATTTTCTTGCTGAGTTTTCTTGTGAGACCCTCTTTGATCAATTATAGGATTAATCAAGGAAGTGGTCCATTAAAAAAGAGAGAGAGAACTAGTTATATAATTAGCATTTTTCCTAGCACTGGAGCAGCAAGAGAATTTGATAAATTCTTTTTAGAAACAGACTTTACTATCAGTATGACACAATCCAGACTAAATGAATGCATCAGTGAAAAGTGACACTAACTGAGTAACTGCTGAGAAATAGTGATGGGCGAACCGAACTCGGACAATTCGGGTCCGTACCGAATTTTGCGGTGTTCAGTATGCTGAACACAAACACGAAATTTTTTGAAACTTTGGGCAAAGTTCAGGGTCGTGGTTGCCGTTCGGAGCTTTGACGTCATCGGCAGGTTGCTAAGGATGCCAAGGTGATCACTTTCTGGGTTCCATGGAATCCAGGAAGTGATCACCTTGGCGTCCTTAGCAACCTGCCAGTGACGTCAAAGCTACGCCCCCGGAATCTCTTTGTGGGAGGGATTCTCCATTCGGGTTCGAGTTCGGGTTCAGTTCAGGTTCGGCCGAATTTTGCGTAAAGTTTGTCCGAACTTGCCGAACCCGAACACCTTTGGGTTCGCCCATCACTACTGAGAAAGCTTCACAGATTTATCGTTATAATAGTTGAGGTGGACTTTGAAATTTGTATCTTACAGAATTATATTAATTTTATTTAGCTACTCCAGTCACAGTTATGCGCTTTGATACCAGACCCAAAAAAGAAAAAGAAAGACTTATCCATTCAACCCTGGTTTGATTCTGATTATCTTGAGTCAAGAATGAATTAGTTAAGCTATTTAAACTATATAGTGAAGATCCAGTTTAACACTCCATCCAAATTATTTTTCTTATTATTAAAAAACCCATTGCAAATACCTACTACAAACAGAATTTCTAGGACCTGCTTGCCAAAATTCATAACATTACAAGCTAGGAATCCATTCTTCTTGGGGGCCTGATGGCTTTTCATTCAATTTCTAGGCTCCTTTTTCCTATTTCATAAAAGCAAAGTATGTGAGATTCATTTAGGGGCAATACATTCTCAAGACAACTTGTTGGATCAAATCTAAACTCCCATATTAACTCCCATCACAAGTTCTGAAAAACAATAACAACAACAGATTGCTAAACAACTTAAGCATAACAAACCTAGGAAGCAATTTCTGCTGAAGTCCTATACAATAATTTGGAATGATGGACTATTATATTAACTTCCATATTTATGGTATCTACACTGATTATATTGTACAAATACTAACAAATGGGAGTTTAGGTATTTTACTTCCCCTTTAAAAATGGACAAACAAGATTAACCTGCAAATTATCAGTCCTTCATTTTAAACATAATTAAGTTTACATAATTAAAAACTCCACAATTCTATTAGTTCATAACATATTTTGGCAGATGAACAGGCAGTTTCTAGATCTGAATTATTTGAATCAATTTTATAATTCCCTTATAGACAACATCTAGCTGAAAAATATTAGTTGATACCACAACAGTTCCTTTGTCCTTCTCAAGCCGATTCAAATCCAAATATTAAGGACTATATTCCAACTGGCTCCTAGTGACTAAGAAGGGAGCCTGGTCAGACTATAGTAAAGTAGAAATGAGATATAGATTTGCATTGTTGACTACTAGTTAGTAAAGTTACTGTTTTTTCATAAGGTTAAGTATTTTAATTCAATGCAGTTAATTACAAATCAAGAGGGGAAAAGATATCCCTGAAAAGAACTGCAACATTATGGGTTTGCAAGAGAGGCCATTCTAATGAAGGCCCTCATTGTCCTCAAGAAACATGCTAGACATTTAGAAGCCCAGTTGGGTCAATCAGTCTTATTTCCTAACAATCCAACTTCAATTAGGCTTTTAAAATCTATAAATGAAGGGCAACCCTCTGGAAAATTCTTGGCTGCAGTTGATTGGAGATGACAACTTTTCCATTTCTGGAGAAAAAGGATTGACCTTGAGTTGGTTTGGAGAGAATACAGGGATTACAAATTGGCTTCCCCAGGAGAATCCAACTCTTGAAATAAAATCCAAATTTTATTTCAAAAATTTTTGTACTATATTTAGGACTTACCGTATTTTTCGGTGTATAAGGCACACCTTTTTCCTCCCTAAAAGAGGCTGATAATTTGGGTGCGTCTTATACTCTGAATGTAGCTCTCTTTTTTAACCCTAACTAGCTGCTAACAATATTCCTAGCTCTTATCTTGTAGGCTCTTTCACTGTTACCCTCTGCGAATAATGTTTTCCAAACCCTGTCTTTGATTTTTTTTTTCATTCTCTATTTGCTCCAAATGTTTCTTTCCAGGTGCTAATGATGTGTCCAGTTCTTATTGTAAGATCTTTCATTGTTACTTTCTATGAATAAAGTTTTTTTAAAGCCCTAACCAGGGGATAAAATAGTGTGCTGAAGCTGACCAGACTAAGGATGCTAGCCAGATTAATACCTGGTAAGAAGATTCTTTCCCCTATTTTTCTCCCCCAAAACTAAGATGAGTCTTATACTCCAGTGCATCTTATACTCCAAAAAATATGGTAGTCCATTTGTGGCTACATGGGGAATCTATGCTGATTTCTGTTTTGACTCCATCCCCAAATTCTGCTACTTCTCCTCTGAAACCATCAGAGTTATGAAGAAAATGCAGCTGATTTTATTTTAAACCATCCTGTTCTAAAGAATGAGTCAGGCACTGCTGCTTTTTTTTCTCAAGGGCTAGGTGATAAATATATACACACAATTTAGGAAGACTTAGTCTCAGGACTCAGTACTTCTGTTGTTCCAAACACTTGTACTAAGCCAAGCCAACTGCATCTTTTTGATTTATAGCTACTGGAGCAAACAGCTGTGAGTCACTTGTCATCTTTGCTTTTCATAAAGCTTCAGCAAATCTTAACAGATGTCTTGCAGGATATGGAAGTGTTCTTCTACACTGCTGGCTGGCTGCCTGTAAAAAGAACAAGATAAAATTTGAGAAACAGTAAGACAATAAATTGTGGGATATGGGGTTTACCTGGCGAGAGCCCCAGAAAAAGGTTTATCTTGATTCCTTATCCTGAATACTTGAGAACTTCTCCTATTGGGAAGTGACTGCATAACAATGCATTATACATTGTTTTACCTTGATTTTGAAGACACATAATAGTCGATTAGTGGAGTGAAGCTGAGTTGATCCTGTTTGTTTGTTTATTTGTTTATTTGTTTATTTGTTTATTTGTTCATTTGTTCATTTGTTTATTTGTTTATTTGTATTTTTTAATTAATTAATTTTTTAATTTATTTGTTTTTTTTAAATTTATTTTTATTTATTTGTCCAATTTGCATATTGTCCAGCTCCCTAAGGACTCTAGGCTGCTCGCAACCAAAAATAAACATGCAATTATTATAAAAACATCTAAAAACAATTTAAAACTATTTAAAACCAATACTTAAAAGCCATGCATTCCTTTTGTGGCTGGATCTCGATCTCCACTTGTGGCTGGATCTCTGTTGTGCCATATTTTTATTATACAGTACAGTGATACCCCTACTTACGAATTTGATTCATTCCGTGACCAGGTTCTTAAGTAGAAAAGTTTGTAAGAAGAAGCAATTTTTCCCCTAGGAATCAGTGTAAAAGCAAATAATGTGTGTGATTGGGGAAACCACAGGGAGGGCGGAGGCCCTGTTTCCTCCCAGGAGATTCCTAGAGAGGCCCCACAAAGGCTTCTCCCCAACTTTTCTGGCCCTGTTTCCTCCCAGGAGATTCCTAGACAGGCCCCACAGAGGCTTCTCCCTGCCTTTTCCAGCCCTGTTTCCTCCCAGGAGATTCCTAGAGAGGCCCCATGGAGGCTTCTCCCTGACTTTTACGGTTACAGTTTCAGAGGCTCGGGTTTTTAAGTGGAAAATTCTTCTCGAGAAGAGGCAAAAAAATCTTAAACACCCGGTTCTTATCTAGAAAAGTTTGTAAGTAGAGGAGTTCTTAGGTAGAGGTACCACTGTATAATATTGAATAGAGGAAGGTCAGGATTACCTCTTTTTTAGCTATTTCATTTATTATGTTCATTAGGCATTGCTGATTATAATACAGAGGCAGTTCCTAGCTGTTTCCCAGTGTCATTTACTGTCTAATGTTTATACCATTGATGGCAAACCTATGGCACAAGACATATCAGTAGGCATGCGAGCTCAGGTAGTCCACTGGTAGTCGGTAAACAGCCTGTTTTCAGCCTCTAAAAGGGGTGGGGAAGGCTGTATTTGCCCTCCCAGGCTCCTAGAAAGGCTCTGAAGCCTGGGAAGAGCAAAAAATGGGCATGCCATTGCATTCCGGGATGAGAGGGTCATTATTATTATTATTATTATTATTATTATTATTATTAATTAGATTTGTATGCTGCCTCTCTCTGAAGACTGTGCCGCCTTTCATGTGCCCATGTGTGTGAAGCGCATGGAATTATGGGTGGTAGGCACACCCACATGGCCACCTACACTCCCCTTTTGGCATACATTAACCTAAGCCTGTTATATATATGATCGGTTATATGATAACGAGGGTGGGTGAAAATGCAACAAAATAGGGCTAATAATGTCTTTTTTCCTTATAAAGTATGTTTTAAGGAGACCACACTATTGAAGTACACTGCCGTTTATTTCAACAAAACTAACAGTGCACAGACTTCCTATAAGTGTAGCATCACTTATTTCAAGCAATACATCATAGAAAATTAGTTGCCATAAAGACAGCAGCAGAACGAGCAGAGTTTTGTCCCAAGCTCACAATAACCAGATTATCGAAGCCTGATTCCACCAAAATAGATGTCAAGATACAAAAGTCAGAGTGTAGATTTTGAAAAAAAAATTTCCTTTGTCTTAAATAAAACCTATTACAAGTTTAAACACATGTTATTAGACATTCTATGTCTGATATTTTTAAAGCAGAACTTAAAAACAGCTGCTGTTAAGCCCTATAACAGATATTTTGTATGTTTTCTGTGAAAGCCTTTCTTGTGATAGACAGTTGCAAAGTAGCCAGATTTTGTGTGCTTCTAATATTGCATAAACATGGGAGAAATAAATAGGGGCAGTTTTTCAGATTTTAGCAATAGTGAGCCAATCACGGAAGGCTTTGGAAACTGTGTCAGCAGCATGATATCTCACTCTTTTTCAATAGAAAAATAAAGTATGCTAGTAGTGAATCTGAAAATCTCAACAAATCTATTCTTCATGCAAATAATCACTAGAAAATTAAAACTGGGAAGCTGACAAAGGTTACTTACATCTGACATAAAGAATTAAATTTATTAGACAAGTTTTAAAAATATCATAGTTTCCTATGAGTAGAGCTTGGAACAACACTTTTGTGTAAACAAATCCATAAAGTTTTCTTGGCAACATTGCAGAAATGATTTGTCATTGCTTTCTCTCCAGCCGCTGATTTATCTTGCGAGCTTACATTTTTGTGGTCTGCATCAAAGTTTGATCCTGCTTAGTCCATGCAAATTTAGCCAGGTTTTGCCAAAGAAATTTGATGCTGTGTCTTAAGTATTTGACATTTTCACCTTGAAGTTGTTTTTAGATAATTTAAAAGGATACACTGTAAGGTTAGCTACCTTTTAGAACTCTGTATTTTCCAGAGTTCCAATGCAAATTCCCTTATGGAAATGAAATATTGTCTACAATATTTTGTAATCACAATATAGTTAAATAAAAAAAATGTATTTTGCTAACACATTAAATTATCTGTTGCAATGAGGTAGTATATAGAAAGAAAAGAATCTGATCATGAATTTATGATTAAAATATTGTTTTAATATTATTAATATTGAATATAATTAATATAATACATAATTATATGACATTATTAATATTATTTTAGGTAAAAGATAACAATTGCTTTTTTATTTCAACGGGGATTACTTATTTCAGAGATATAACAATATTTTAATTTGTTTTCTATTAATGTTTTATAAGACATGTTATAGAAATATGTCTATTTGGACCCTTTTATAAATCCTGCAGTGGGAAGTGAAATACTGCTTGTATTCAAGATTTATTAATCTTATGGCAATTATATACAAATGTTGCCTTCTTATGACATTACAAATTTCTAAATTTCAACATTTGATTTTATTTTTAAATGTAAGCATTTACCATTTAGTTTGAATTTTAGATTGGCAGTCTTAAGTACAATTACATATGCATTTTGTGCCTGGTTTTTCCATTAAAGTTTTAATTATTCACACAGCATGTAGAAAGACAATTAGTCTTCCAACTCTGCTTCAGATATCTGAAACAATTATTTCTTGATCATGCCCAGTTGAATTCCACTGACGGAAATCTTTTTTTATAAAAATGTCACCATCACGTTGTTTGTAAACACTGCTCTTCTACTAAGGTTTAAACATTGGGGAGTGGAAGAATAATTAATAGAGCAAAAAAATAAATAATAATGTTGCTCTATTTTTCGGTTGCCGGTTCTTTTAAGAATGTAGACTAATTTGTTCTCTATCAACTTCAGTTTGCAAACAACATTTAGTGGTTATATCATCTTATTTCCTCTATCAATATGATTATAATGACTTACATAAGTGTGCTAGTGAGAAGATATGGAATTAGTCAGTAAAATAAAGATGACTGTCTCCTAGAGATGGTTCAGATTAGATAGTATGACAAAATTGACTTTTGAAAAGAACCTTTAAACCATGAACAAATAGTTCCATAATAATTGAAATACAGTAATGAGTTTATTAGACTTTTCAGGATTCTGTTGGAAAAAGTTATGTTATTAAAATATTAACCCTGGTTAAGTCCTGTTCCTCCACTAATATCACTGAAATGATACCAAATTCCTATATACAGTTAACATGAGAAAATTCTTCATGCATACGATAGGAGTAATAACAGCAATCATTGGCCAACTCATTCATGCATGTTGACTTCTACATGAGCCAGAATCTTGACATACAGAAGACCTAACTTAAATTGAAGCCAAGGTATATATAATCAGCTTATCTTGGAAAAAAAACCCATTGAACTAAGGACGTATACATTAGAACAGTGATGGCGAACCTATGGCATGGGTGCCACAGGTAGCACATGGAGCCATATCTGCTGGCACGCAAGCCATTGCTGTAGCTCTGTTCCAACATGCATGTTTGTGCCAGCTAGCTGATTTTTGGCTTGCACAGAGGCTCTGGAAGGACGTTTTGGTTTCCAGAGAGCCTCTGGGGGGATGGGGGAGGGCATTTTTCAAACATGAGCCTACTGGGCCCACCAGAGGTTGCAAAACAGGCCATTTCCAGCCTCCAGAGGGCCTCTGGAGGGTGGGGAAGCTATTTTTTACCCTCCCCAGGCTTTGAATTATGGGTGTGGGCACTCGCATATGTGCGATAGCATGCATGCATGCTCTTTCGGCACCCGAGGAAGAAAAGGTTCGCAATAACTGCCTTAGAAGATACGTGTAGGATTAGACATTACTTGTACAGACTTACAATTGATTGCAATTTCAGTACAGCATAATAGTTTAGTAGGAGTGGTGTGGTGGCCTATAGGTGGAGTTTTCACCTCACAATTAGGATACTGTGAGTTTGAATCCCAGCAGCCGATAAGGTCCCACAGAATTGGCCTTCTCCGGGTCCTGTCGACTAAACAATGTCGTCTGGCAGGCCCTAGGGGAAGAGCCTTCTCTGTGGAGGTCCCGTTCCTCTGGAATCAACTCCTCCCAGAGTTCAGAACTGCCCCCACCCTCCATGTCTTTCGTAAATTGCTTAAGACCCACCTGTATCGCCAGGTATGGGGGAACTGAGATATCTCCCCCCAGGCTTATATAGTTTTATGTATAGTATGCTTGTGTTGTATGGTTTTAAATGACGGGTTTTTTAGATGTTTCTTTTTTAAATATTAGATTTGTTATATTGTCATATTGTTATTATTATTGTTGTGAGCCGCCTGAGTCTGCGGAGAGGGGCGGCATACAAATCTTATTAATAATAATAATAATAATAATAATAATAATAATAATAATTGTTGTTGTTGTTGTTGTTGTTGTTATTTCATCCAAGGTAGAGGCAGATATTTCTCTCTCTCAGCATGATGAGAATTTATCTGCTGAATATAACTGTACTTTGGTGACAGGAAGGCATCTGGCCAATAAACACCCAATTCCATTCTGTTGCACAGATTCCACTCCGCAAGGCTTATGGGACCATTAAAAGATGATGATAGTATTGTTTAATACTAAAAATCAAGATACCCAATGAAAACAAGTGACTACAAGTAGAAAACCAAATTAATGCCAAAAGGCACAATGATCAGCCTTAGAAAAAGAGATTTTAGAATAAGAGACCAAAAGAGAATGAAGTGGTAAGCAATATCTACATTTTAGGATCATCTATTAAGAGTAAAGATACCAGAAGGCCCTTATACTCTTTTCTGAGGATTTGATTGTTTTTTTTAGCTATTACACAATCCCAGTTTTCAGCAATAATGGTGCAAAGAATCCTCTGGGCTTTGGGGATGTGTGTCAAAGGGATTTTGAGTGGATGTTTTAGTACTGGGATATCTAGCTATGTTTTCAGATACTAACTGCAGCTCTACACTGTGACCTGATCCTGGTAGAATGTGAATGGTGACAGAACAATACCTTGTGAGAAAACCATTGTGTCAGAGAAGTAACAAGATCAGCACTGACACTCTCACACATGGGAAGTATCTGTTACATTTATCTAAGCTTACATTTGTCCTACAGAAATTTGCGTCTAATCTGCCTATTCCTCCTGATTATAAATGAATTGAAATCCTATAATGATGATTAAGCTATCATGTTTTCTATTATATTAAAACTTTTAGACTTATTCCGGGAAAAAATTGATGGATGGATATGATTGATGCTGACAAGGAGAATCAGTTATTTGGATTAGGTTATAAACACAAAATACTTTTTAACCTCAAGTACTTGTTCTTATTATTACTTTAAGGAATACAGACTAGAAATAACATAATAGTAGAAAACCAATTGTTCCAGAGAAGAACAATAGTAGAAAACCAATTGTTCCAGAGAAGAACAATTTATTGTTGCAGTGTTTACAATAAGGCAACAATTCACAAATATAATCTAACAATCCTTACCCCACCCCCCTGACAAAATCAAACAGTTTAATCTGTTACTGATATCTGATTGTAAAATAATTTGAAACTTTGTAGAAATATGATTAAACCAGTTGTCTTTGGCTAGATATTTGGGATAGCATGGGGATTTACTCAGTGAGCTGTTGGAACAACCTTCTTGTAGGGAATCTTTGAAATCTAAGTTAATATTTGAAATATTATGGTAAACTTATTTAAGTTCATCAGGAAAGTGGAATTTCTTGATAGAGCATATAGCGCAGACAACCTGTATTTCCAAATGCTGCATAGCAGTTAAAGTGCTGTATTTGGCAATGATAAACCTGAGTTCAAATCTTCACTCTGACATAGGATTTGCTGATTGAACTTGGACAAGTTATTATTTTTCAACATAACTAACTCAAAGATTGATTGTGCGAATGAAGTTGCATTATCAATGCATGCCGTTCAAAAATTGTAACATTTGTACAGGAACTCTGAAGCATGGCAATACTTCCTTTAAGAAAAGGGGCATAATATTCATCTTGAGCTTTAAATTAAAAATGACATTGATCCTCAAAATCTGCTTATGCAGCACTCATATTGTTCATAGGAAAGAAAAAAATTATCATTGGCATATTCAGCAAATTCTGTTTATCTGCTTCCATAAATGTATGTGTCTAAGCATTTTTAAAACTACTGCAAAACTAAGGCAATTAGAATATAAATATTCATGCCAATAATAACTAATCCTATGCTTCTTATACCAATGCTGCTAGACAGTCTTCTGATAAGTCTTCTTATTTTAATAATAAATGCAATCTTCCGGAACTTTTTGAAAATTTCATAAGAAGATAGCAATGCTTACATTGTGTTAGTTGGACAGCTTTTCAATAAAATGACATTTTAAGATATGTACTACCATTCTTTATATGAGCCTTGATGAATAAAAGGTTTTCTCCTAAAATGAGCAGAGTGGTAGTTCCAGGCATACGTATTGACAAAAGTGCCATCAGAAAATAGAGACATATTGTTTTGTACTTAATAAGATAGATTGGCTTCCTTATCATGAAGTATTTTCTTGTTGGGTTTCAATGAATTTATCTATGCTTTCAACTTACTGCAAGCATCTCTTTCTTAGTATTTAAAGAGCCTTTTCTTGGCAGATCCCAACTGCCATAAAATCAATTTTGAAAATTTCCTATTCATAAGAAATGCCTGGGTATAATTAAAAAAGATGCCAGGTATGTAGAAAAATATTTAATATTTGATTTTTGCAAAACATTAGTTAAATGCAGTATATTTTTAGCAGACAGTTAATAGCTGAATGGAAAGTTGTAAAATAACAATATTCCAATGAATGCACACATGCCTCCTTCTTAATAACCTAAAGCATCGATAAAGAGTATAGGTAGATGCTCCGTGTTGAAAATAATTTCTGAGAAATTTAAAAACTATATGCAATAGGTTTGCCGTTGGCAGAAATTACATGATATTTTACAATAATAGAGCATCATTTGTTTTTATTTAAAAACTTTTAAATATTGTTAATGTTTTGATGGATGTGTGATATATACAATATAGCAATTTGCAACCCCTAAGTTGTTGTTTAGTAACTGTTTTTTTCTTGATTTTCATGTTTGTATTGAGCAATCTTATATAAATATTCATGGAAATGGTCAGGATTCATAGACATCTTGAAATAAAATGACTAGGAGCAAACCCAAAAATATTTCTCCTCTAAAACCACTGGAAGCTACTTCACATCAGAATGAGTTAGCTGAATTACAGAGCCGACAATTTTCTACTTTCAGCTAGTCTTGCCATACTTTTTTAGCTCTCTAAATGGGTATTATTACCAAAAATTGTCCTAACTTTTAAAGATTCTAATTAACAGGTACTGGTACTGTTATTATTGAATTGTCTGTGGCATGAATCTCTTGAAATGACATAATCACAAAGACTGTAATACTTTGACAAAACAGGAATATTGCACGAGACATAACCTACAGAAGACTTTAAAAATTATGGATGAAGTTTGATTGAATTTTGTTTTGAATGGAAAAGTCAGAAATATGAAGTTTTTAGGATCATTTCTTTAGGACGTATGGCTAGTATTAAAAATATGGTGTACTTATATTAAAATATAGTATAAAACATGTTTAATATTAAAAACATGGTATATCAAGGTAGGATTGAAAAATGTACATGTGAAGGGATTTCAAACACTCAAAATCAATACATATTTCCTTTCAGTTAAAGAACATGTTTCCACCCAAAGTTGCTTTTTCAAAAGGCAAACTAAGACTTTGTTTTTCCTTGAATATGTTTCACTTCTCATGCAAGAAGCTTCTTCAGTTATTAATTGGAAAAACAAAGTCCAGTTGCCTCTTGAAAAAGCACCTTTGGGACAGCCATGATCTCAATGACTGAAAATCTCCAAAGACATGAACACTTTTCAAGAACATTATTCTTATGACCAGTAATTGGGGGGGGAATACAGTGGTACCTAAACTTACGAACTTAATTCATTCCATGACCAGGTTCTTAAGTAGAAACGTTTGTAAGAAGAATCATTTTTTCTCGTAGGAATAAATGTAAAAGCAAATAATATGTGTGATTGGTGAAACCACAGGGAAGGTGGAGGCCCTGTTTCCTCCCAGGAAATCTCCTGGGAGGAAACAGGGCCTCCACCCTCCATGGACCTCCACACTCCATGGGGCATTTTTCCCCACTTTTCCGGCCCTGTTTCCTCCCAGGAAATTCCTAGAGAGCCCCTACGGAGGCTTCTCCCTGCCTTTTCGGGTTTGTAAGTGGAAAATGGTTCTTGAGAAGAGGCAAAAACATATTGAACACCCGGTTCTTATCTAGAAAAGTTCATAAGTAGAGGCGTTCTTAGGTAGAGGTGCCACTGTAGAATAATTCATAGGGTTGATTTATATGCATAGGCAAAGGAAAATCTTCTTGCTGAAAACTGATCAGCAAATTGCAAACCAAGGATAAGACTGTCAATAGATGTGTAAGGCAGAGTGGAAATTCTATAGTCTTCCAGGACTTCCATTTGGGAAATGCTGAGATCAGCAACATTGGAACAGCAACTCAGATCTGTCATTGCTACACCCCTGACTGATTTGTTTAACCAATCCTTGTTAACAGGAGAAGTTCCTGAGGATTGGAGAATGGCCAGTGTTGTGCCTATCCACAAGAAGGGCAGTAGAGAAGAAGCTGGTAACTACAGGCCAGTTAGCTTGACATCAGTTGTAGTTAAAATGATGGAGACTCTACTCAAAAAGAGGATAAATCAGCACCTAAAAAACAATAACTTATTGGACCCAAATCAGCATGGCTTTACTGAAGGCAAATCATGTCAGACTAATCTCATTGATTTCTTTGACTATGTCATAAAGGTGTTAGATGAAGGTGGTGCCGTGGATATTGCCTACCTGGACTTCAGCAAAGCCTTTGATACGGTTCCACATAAGGAGCTGATAGATAAATGAATGAAGATTGGACTTAATCCCTGGATAGTTCAATGGATTTGCAGCTGGCTAAAGCGTAGACATCAGAGAGTTATTGTTAACGGCGAGTATTCTGAGCAGAGTCAGGTTACAAGCGGTGTGCCACAAGGGTCTGTTCTGGGTCCTATTCTTTTTAATATGTTTGTGAGTGACATAGGGGAAGGGTTGGTAAGGAAGGTTTGCCTATTTGCCTATGACTCTAAAGTGTGCAATAGGGTTGATATTCCTGGAGGCATCTGTAATATGGTAAATGATTTAGCTTTACTAGATAAATGGTCAAAGCAATGGAAACTGCAGTTTAATGTAAAATAATGCACTTGGGGAAAAGGAATCCTCAATCTGAGTATTGTATTAGCAGTTCTGTGTTAGCAAATACTTCAGAAGAAAAGGATTTAGGGGTAGTGATTTCTGACAGTCTCAAAATGGGTGAACAGTGCAGTCAGGTGGTAGGCAAAGCAAGTAGGATGCTTGGCTGTATAGCTAGAGGTATAACAAGCAGGAAGAGGGAGATTATGATCCCGCTATATAGAATGCTGGTGAGACCACATTTGGAATACTGTGTTCAGTTCTGGAGACCTCACCTACAAAAAGATATTGACAAAATTGAACAGGTCCAAAGACTGGCTACAAGAATGGTGGAAGGTCTTAAGCATAAAACGTATCAGGAAAGACTTAATGAACTCAATCTGTATAGTCTGGAGGACAGAAGGAAAAGGGGGGCCTCGATCGAAACATTTAAATATATTAAAGGGTTAAATAAGGTCCAGGAGGGAAGTGTTTTTAATAGGAAAGTGTACACAAAAATGAACAAGGGGACACAATCTGAAGTTAGTTGGGGGAAAGATCAAAAGCAACATGAGAAAATATTATTTTACTGAAAGAGTAGTAGATCCTTGGAACAAACTTCCAGCAGACGTGGTAGATAAATCCACAGTAACTGAATTTAAACATGTCTGGGATAAACATATATCCATCCTAAGATAAAATACAGAAAATAGTATAAGGGCAGACTAGATGGATCATGAGGTCTTTTTCTGTCGTCAGACTTCTATGTTTCTATGGAAGGGCCAGAGACCTCTTGGCCCTTAATTGCTTAATTCCTCTTGGTCCAAATGGGTGCATTTTCCCCTTCCACTTTTCACTAGCAAGAAACCAACATAATTTTCCCTCCTTTCTCTGTGTGCCAGTTTCTCTGAAAATCAGCAGAGGTTTGATATGTATATACAGCACGAAGTATAGCACCTAATTTAAAGAGACAGCACTGCCAGACAAGTATGCTCATTTCCCCTTTTAAAAACAAATAATGTCCCCCTTGGCATACAAAGTAGTTATGTAGATACAAGGCTCATCACTGGATATTTAGCTAGGCGATAGTGCCTGTCTTTTCTCACTGTGGTCCTTAGTGATGCCCGTCCTTGACCTGCTGTTTTCAACTTTGAAAATACCAAATATGCTTCAGACTCACCCGAAGGTGGGAGAAATTACCTTCCATGTATTGATATAAGAGTACAATAGTTAGTTAGATAGTTAGAATTCTTTATTAGCCCAGTGTGATTGGACAACACAAGGAATTTATCTTGGGTGCATATGCTCTCAGTGTACATAAAAAGGAAAGATACAATCATTAAGAACCATAAGGTACAACACAATGATAGTCATATAGTACAAATAAGCAATCAAATCATACTAGGAAACTATCAGTATACATCAGAAGAATACAAGCAACAAGTACAATCATACATTGTAAGTGGGAGAAGATGGGTGATAGGAAAAATGAGAAGATTAATAGTAATAGTAATGCAGACAGTAAATAGTTTGTCAGTGTTGAGGCAATTATTTGTTTAGCAGGGTGATGACATTAGGGGAAATAAACTGTTGTTGTGTCTAGTTGTTCTGATGTGCAGTGCCCCGTAGTGTCGTTTCTGAGGGTAGGAGTTGAAACTATTTCTGTCCAGGATGTGAGGGATCTGTAAAAATTTTCACAGCCCTCTTTTTAACTCATGCAGTATACAGGTCCTCAATGGAAAGCAGGTTGGTAGCCATTGTTTTTTCTGCAGTTCTAATTACCCTCTGAAGTCTGTGACAGTCTTGTTAGGTTGCAGAAGCAAACCAGACAGTTATAGAGGTGCAGATGACCGACTCAATAAGCATCATAAGTGTGTACAAGAAGGTGTGATGTCATGCATCTTACATAGACATCTTATAAGTGCTATTACAACATATTAATTATCACAGACTGAGAGGGATAAATGTACAGGTTTAAATGCCTGTGACAAATTCCCTGGTGTGTACAAGAAGGTGTGTCGCCATGCACTGAACTTGAGATATATTCTGTAATAAAGAAGGAAACTGTAGTAAGGCCTTATAATCTTGAACACTACTCCCTTCCTGGTTCAGATTTGATAATGAGTAGTTGGATTGGAGATTGGCCATGTCTAGAAGAATGCTACATTTTCTGTGAAGAAGATAGAACAGACCTCCCAAATTGGTGGCCTATAGGCCAGATGTGTCACACACAGGCCACAACCATCCCGGCTCCACAAAGGCAAAAAAGTCATGATACGTCAAGTGACATATTGAGTTTGACACTTGTCAGATAAAGGAATGCATATGGCATGCACAAATGCAACAGGTTCATGGCGGGCAATGGTACAACGATCCATTGTAAGTCATGTAATTTACCTTGTTCGCAATTTACAGTTTTATCCAAAGAAGCAATTTTAAGATGTGTGAACTTCAGTTTCCTTATATTGATGAAGATTCTGACTCATCTGGGTAGAGTTGTCTGGAAATTGAGTCACAACAACGACAACAATAACAACAAAACAACAAGCCAGTTGCTACGGCCCAGCTTCTGTTCAACTCCTGAAATTATTTAGGCAGCATACTGAGTATTGAAGTTCATACATCTTAAATGTTGGGAAACACTGGTCTAAAATACTCCATTATGGCAAAATCATTTCTACAATAACTGGGTGATGATGTGGACATTCTTTCAGGCATTAATAAGGGAATAACTAGAGAGAGAAATTTCTGTATTTAGGATTTGATTTCTGTGCACACTGATATTTAGATAACCATGTTGGATTTAAATTTTTCTAGGATGCCTTCTGGGAGACCTCAATCCTTGCTTAATTTTGATTTTTAAAAATACCGCCTTTCTCAATGGAAGTTTAGCTTCTGGAAGAAGTTCTGTGGGGTTGTTTTTTTTTTTTTTAATTAGACAGTATTTACTACTGGATTTTGTTTACCAGATTTATAACACTTGCTAATTGATTGCAGCTTGAGAAAACCAGACTGTTTTATAAAAAGTTTGAGGTCCTAAATTAAGGTTTTCCATCTGACAATTTGGTAAGATAGGCTTGAACTTTGTAGCCACTCACATTTCATCTGAAGGTATAATGCCTCTTGTTTCTTCTAAGTTTTATATCCTTTTCCTCTTTCTATATTGTTTTTATTTTTGCATTTATGTCTGTAATTAATTGGGATTATGGATCAAAACAATAACAATGCTTTTATGTTGATATGTATTGAACATCAATCAATTCAATCAATTCAGGTACCCTATGCATTTCTGTTTTTGTAGATTGATAGAGCACATCTAAAAATCTGTTGAGTATAACGTGGAATTTTATCTTTCATAAATTCTATGGCATATACAAGGGCAATTACTCACATACTTTTCTTTAAAGCAGAAATAATATTGAAATAAAATATTATTCTTAGTGAAAATTAACTTGATTTCTTCTGGAAATGTTTCAGGCAGAGCCACTGAACTATGAATTAGTATGATAGAGGCCATGGCTTGAAATCCCAACAGGGAAAAAATGGAAAATGATTTAAAGTTAAAGTGAGATTTAACAATGTTTCAAAGCCCAGTAATTGGCAACAGTTACATTGGCTCAACACTTTTCTCTGTGACTAATCAGCAAAATATATGAAAATTAATGCTAAAACAGAGGAGACATCAAATAGCTTTGAAACAGATGGAAAGGGGAAGTAAAAGGGTAAATAAGGGGTTATCTTTCAAATCAACTCATACTTTATATAAAATGAGTTCAGAATAATTATGAACTTGTATGACTGAAAAAGTGTAAGAGGTTGAGAAGCTCATAATCACTTATATTTTGCCATTGTTCAATACTGGAACATTATTTTATAACCTATGGTCTGTAGGACATCTTGCACATTGCTTTAACTTGGTAATTGCATTCATGTTATTAGTCCCATGAGGAAGAATATTATTCTTACTTTTGCAGATGGGAACTGAGGCTCAGAGATAGTGACTCAACAAAGGCCACCCAGTGAGTATTAGATTCACTTGCATGCATGCTAAACCTTGTGAAACATGTCATTCCATGGTTATTTCAGATGCATGTGCATGATTTCAGTTGCTATAAACTCATCATTTTTAGTTATCCAGGTTTTTTTTAATGGGCAAAGGGAAATCATAAGAAACTTTGAACCTTAAAACTTATTATGATGCATAATATTTGACGTAACTATATAAAAAAATAGCTGGTGAAAACTTCAGGAATAAAACTGCAAGGGAGAGGGAGACAGAGTGCGCTGTTTATTGTAGTGGTTAAGACATCAAATTAGAAATTAGGAGAATGATTTCTTGTCTACTTTGGCCAGTCTTTCTCTCTCAACCCTAGGAAAATGTCAATAACAAAGCACCACTGAATATCTTGGCAAGAAAAATGACTTTTACAGGCAGTCACCTGCAGGGAGTCAAGATTAACTTGAAGATACATAATAAGATAATTATGCAATTGAGACTTTGGCAATAAAAGATCAGACTTCATAACATATTTATGAAGATTATCTAGTCAGTTTTCCTAAGGAAGTCTTCCAGCATTTCAGAACATTGTTGTTGAAAATGCTTTTCATATTGTAAACGTAGCTCCAAGTCAAATGGGTCTGATACTTTGGATGGGAATGTCATCTTCATAACTGGCAGATGGGGAAAAAGTCAATGAACCCTAAAAACAAAACGGAAGGATTGGTCTCAGTTTGAGGATCAGAGAAGAGATGGGAGTAGGTATAGTAAGTCAAGGGACAAATAGAATCAAATTGGTCAAAGCAATTCCCATTAACACTTGCTCTCTGGAAAATAAGCACATTCCTTGAGTCAACCTTGAGCCTGCTGAGATTCAATCTGCCAAACTGCTGGCAGCCGGTGCAAAAGTAGCTTGCGGTACTGCAGTCTAACCATTGCGCTATTGAGGCTCTTCAACCGTAGTCCTTCTTTTCACTACATTATACAATCCCTGCCATCGTTCTTTCATTTTTAATTCTCCAGGCCCTTAATCACCTTAGGTCTCTGCACTCTCTCCAGAGTTTCAACATTTTTGTTATAATGTGACTAAAACTGGATGAAGTATTCCAGGTGTGGTCTTAGTGAGATTTTATAAAGAGGTGTTAATATGTCACATGGTCTTGATTCTATCGCTCTGTTTATGCAATGCAAAAGGGTTGCATTGGGGTTTTTTTGGGGGGTTGTTGTTGTTGTTGTTGTTGTTTTGTTTGGCTGTTTGCTGCATGCTGAACTTGAAGATAATTCTTCCTGAAATAAATAACATACTGGAATATTTCAGATTCATTGGGGTTACAGTGTAGGGAGAAAAGCTTAAATATTCTTGATTTCCAAAGTTTTGCTGTTTTCTTTCAGCAAACTATAAATTGTTTAGTTCTACTGCTTTTTCTGTGAAGCTCTGCATTGTTAAAACCTGTACCTTGCTATCCTTACTAATTGTTTATCTCAATCATCTTCATCCTTAATGGTAGTCCTGTTTGCATATGCCTTTTGCTGTGTCTGAAACTTAAAAATCATCAATTATTCTATGATCAGGATTATAATTAACATTCCTATTTTCTTATACCTTTTTGGATCTGCTCTGCAGTGAAGAGCCGAAAGCTAGGCTCAATATTGCAACTAGAATTAGTATGAAATTGCATATCATTATGAGTAGATATAAATAAGTGCAACTACCAAACTTGGATGCAAGTTATAGGTATAAAAATGAATGTTGATTTAAGGGAGAGAAAAGAGAGAGCTAGCAGGAGTTTGCTAAAGAATTCAATAGAAAGAAGGAAGCAGAGTGATCAAAGAAACTGTAGATTCTGAGGGATTTATGATGAGCAATGGGGAGTGGAAAGGTTATCTTCTGAATAGCTGTTGATTACCCATTGTAGATGATTAGGCGATTGCTTCCTGCTTCGTAAACAGAGAATGTAAGAGAAATGTAAGGCAGTCTAGTTCCAGGAGAAAGCCCATGAATGTAAGCGTTTACAGTTGTTCGTGAAAAACAACAAACAGGAGTTTTCTGGAGAATGACAAGACACAAATCTTTGGATGGTACTTTAGGAAGCCAAAATGAAAATGAATGGACCAGAGATTTTATTTTTCTTCCCAATATATAACTGCAGTTCATTTAACATGCAGACTCATTTAACAGTTCTTGAGGCACAGGTCAAAGCATTGGAGAATTTAATAGCCATGTTTTAGCTATTGAAAAAGGAAGGGAAGGAGAGTCTTGAATAGAAACAAATATTTTTATTTTATTTATTTTATTTTATTTATATATATTTGTCGTACAAGTGTACAATTATAGTTTGTAGTAACATAACAAAGTATAAAGAGGTGATAAAAAGGATAATAGGACAGAAGGACAGGGACGGTAGGCACAATAGTGTGCATGGCATTGGACCAGAATACCTCCGGAACTACCTGCTACCGCACGAATCCCAGCGGCCGATAAGGTCCCACAGAGTTGGCCTTCTCCGGGTCCTGTCAACTAAACAATGTCGTCTGGCGGGCCCCAGGGGAAGAGCCTTCTCTGTGGCGGCCCCGGCCCTCTGGAATCAACTCCCCCTGGAGATTAGAACTGCTCCCACCCTCCTTGTCTTCCGTAAACTACTTAAGACCCACCTATACCACCAGGCATGGGGGATTTGAGACACCTTTTCCCCCAGGCTTATTATAATTTATGTTTTGGTATGTATGTGCTGTTTGGTTTTAATTATGATAGGGTTTTTAGTTTTTTAATATTAGATTTGTGCCTGTATAATACTGTTTTTATCGTTGTTGTGAGCCGCCCTGAGTCTTCGGAGAGGGGCGGCATACAAATCTAATAAATTATTATTATTAAATTATTGTTATTATGCACGCCCCTTACAGACCTCTTAGAAAAGGGGAAAGGCCAACAGTAGATAATTTAAGGTTGAAGATCTTGGGGTTAGGATCAGGTAGTGAGTTCTAGGCATCACTCGGTTGCTGAAGTCATATTTTCTGCAGTCAAGTTTGGAGTGATTTACATTTAGTTTGTATCTATTACGTGCTCTTGTGTTGTTGATGTTGTTGAAGGTGAAGTAGTCACTAACAGGAAGGACGTTATGGTGTATGATCTTATGAACAACAGTTAAATCAGTTTGGAGGCGACGTAGTTGTAGATTGTCTTGCCGTAGTATTTGAAGTCTGGAGGAGTACAGTAGTTTGTTTCGAGAGGAGGAGTGAAGGACTCTTCTTCTGAAATATTTCTGGACTCTCAATTGTGTCAATGTCTGTTATGCAATGTGGGTTCCATACAGGCGAGCTGTATTCGAGTATTGGTCTGACTAAAGTTTTGTTAGCTCTGGTTAGTAGATCAGTGATTCTGGAGAAGAAGCCACATAAGGTTAGGTTTGTAACTCTTAGTGCTTTTTTAGCAATGTTGTCACAGTGAGCTCTGTATATGAGTATTCCAAGGTCTTTGACAGGGCGAGGGTTAGCTATGAGTTCGTTACTTCCAAGTGTGTATTTAGTATTCTGATTCTTTTTACCAATGTGTAAGACAGAGCATTTGTTGATTGATATTTGAAGTTGCCAGTTGTTAGACCATTCAGCCAAATGATCGAGGTCCTTTTGAAGTGTAGCAGCATTGTCGGTAGTATTACCAAATAGTTTAACATCATCACCAGCAAAGAGAACACAGTTGCTTGTAATGTGGTCACATAGGTCGTTTATGTAGGGTATGAAGAGAGTTGGTCCTAAGACACTGCCTTGAGGGACTCCACTGTTGACATGAGCGGGATTAGACATGGCACTTCCTATTTTGACTTGTTGTCTGTTATGCAAGAATGCTGTTAACCAATCATGTAGTGGTCCAGAGATGCCATAGGATTTTAGTTTATGAAGCAATTTGTCGTCAACTACAGAAGCAAGACTCCTTACAAGCAAGACTCATTAGGAAACATACTCAAGCAGAGAAGCAATGGCCATAGATGAGAAAAACAACAGGCAGGAAGAGATATAAAGGATACTACTCCCCCCCCCCCCCCCCGTGTAATTTGGAAATCTTGCTCAACCAGATTCTGAGCCCTTGGGGAAATAAAAATAGATACCACAGAATGGAGATGAAATGCACAGGAGATGAAACAGTGATCTGTGAGAAAGCATGATAGCTTGTAATTCAATATGAGAAATATGAAACAATGCTGAGTGATTCTTATGAATCCAGACAGGATTCATAAGATGAAAAATCAGGGATAGAGCAGTGCTTTCAAGATTACCAAATCAATTGACCATTATCTTTTCTTTCTAAATCGTCAATAGTCTGCAGATATGTTGTGATATGTTGGACTTGGAATCCTTAGAAAATCAAACATTTAGGCTCATGTGGTATTCTTTGATATAACAAAATTAAAAAGGGAATGGAGAATCAATGATTATTTATGCAAATGTTATCCCTGGGAAAGAATTGGTTTCTGGGATCATAGCCTGAGTTAACTAGATCATGGGTTGGTGGCATGAGATAATTCTCATCTTGCAAAGTCTTCTAAAAATGTGCTTGGGTCATAGGGCCTGTCAAATTTTTCAACTTTTAATTTCAAACCATTAAGGGTGCTCAAAAGTTGTGACCTGCCTTGGGGATTGCAAAGACATTTTGGTTACTTTAGTATAATATAGGTGCTTGGTAAGAAACTATATAAATATAGTAACTTTTAAACATTTTGTTTGTATCATTTGGCTAAGGCCCGGTGAGCTCGATTAGAAAGGCTTTAAACTGGAGTAGAACTGAAAATTCTGAAATAAGGACCTCATATACTCATTCGAGCTCCCAAGAAGGTAGGAGTGTTGTTGAATTGGGGCCAGCTACAAAATGAAAATTCATGAACATTAGCTCATAAAATTCATAGCAGTCTCTGTCTGTATACTAATGCTTAGATTAACTTGTTTTTGAGATGGATATGAATTAATAGGTTTCATAGTTTTGCACCTTATGATTAGAGTATAGGATTGGATTTGTTAAACAAAAAGAGCAGAAGCCATTGAAAGGAAGAGTTATACAGGTAGTCCTTGACCTATGACCACGATTTCCATTGCTAAGCTAGGTCATTGTTAAATGAATTGCACCCAATTTTACAAAGATTTTTTGTTTTGCTTTTGCCACAGTTAAAATGAATCACTGCAGTTAAGTGATTTACGCAGCTGGTCAGTGCCACTGATTTTGGAATGATGGCAACTGTTATAAATACATGATGGTTTTTGATCTCATGACCATGGGGATGCTGTGAATATCCTAAATGGTTTAAGTCATTTTTTAAAGATTGCATTTGTTCAAAAACAATGTAAATGGACAACCTTATTACTATGTGTTCTGTCGGGCTCTCTGGTAGACTGCTCCCAAAAATTCACAGGTACAAATTATAGACAGACACACGTTTGAAAATTCAAAACAATGTTCTTTATAATGAAAATTCACTTAAACCAAGCCCTCTTTTGGTATAGCAAAGAGCACACGTCTCCAAACAAACCGGTAATTTGTACAAGTCCCTTATCAGTTCTGTGATACTTAGCTTGCAGCTGTGAGGCAATTCACAGTCCTTCTTCTTTCACAAAGTGAAACACACTTTGCTCTGGTTTAGTTCCAAAGCGGGGAAAAATCAGCACACAAAAGGTCAAAGCAGTCACGAAACACAACTATCAGATAATCCTCCACAATGGCCAAACCCACAGGCTGCTATTTATAGCAGCCTCACTAATCACCACAGCCCCACCCAACCACAGGTGGCCTCATTTTCTTTGATAATAATCTCTCAGTTGTTGTTGCCTATGCATCGCTCTCCACATGCGTGGCTGTATCATTAACTCTTGTTCTGAATCCAAGGAGGAGAGAGATAATTGATCTCCTTCTGAGCTGTCTGCCACACTCTCCTCCTCCCTGTCACTCATGTCTTCTTGGTCAGAGGAACCTTCATCAGTAGATTCCACCGGGGGCAAAACAGGCCTGCAGCATGTGGATGTCTCCCTCACATCTACAGTCCTTGGGGCAGGAGCTGTCATTTTATTGTCAATTGAGTTCAACATAACTGGGGTATTTCAGTTATATTGAATTACAACTCACACCTTCTACAACTAGTGTGACTAATGGATAGAAATTATGGGAATTACTGATTTGGAATATGCTAGGTATCTTTGAATAAGTTTGATCTCACTAGTATCCTAATGGGTATCATCCTTACAGCCTTAAGATTATCAGCCTTAGAGGCTTATCTATTGAAACCAAGATCCTGTAGTTTAAAAGTAGGTGATCTATCCCATCTACCAATAGTTACAATTGCACAATAAAAACCAGTTCAGAATTCTTTATCTTTCACACTTGACAGATTAGATCCTGCTGACAAGGATATAGCATAAAATAATGTTCCTTATTGATCATTAGTACTGCTGTTATTTTGTCAGGGTTTTTTTCTCCTCTCTCTGTCTTTCTGTCTCTCACAAACATTTTACTTTAAACCTCATGATTTATTATTTTAATGCATTGATTTAAATGCCTAAGCATTAAGGAAGGACGTTAGGTTCTGAAACAAATGATATGCCTTTTACATTACTTCATCAACAATGCAGTGCATAATTATTTTGAAAATGGGAGAGAGAAAAAAATAGAACTATTATTTCCATTTTGAAATGCCAGGACAGAAAACAAAACCATGAATTCAGAGAAGTGCACAGATTTGTCATGGTTTAACGTCATGTGCTGTTTTAAGAACAGACATAATTATGAGACTATGGTCACAGTTTTATTCTTTCCAACAGAAAACCATTACTGTAATTGCCATCTGCATATATTGCCCTTCTTAGAATTCACATCAGAATGAAACATGACCTCCATTAAATTGTATGCTATTTAGACTGTCTCTGGTACACCCTCCTCTTCACAGGGAATATTAAAGAGATGCAACCCAGCACTTTTTCTTTTGCCAAGGATGTTCTGTTTGAAGATGACAATCTTATAAGTAACCTTGAAGAGAAGAACTATGTTGGATGATGATGATGATAATGATGATGATGATAATTATTTATTAAATTTATATGCCACCCTTCTCTTAAGACTTGGGGCGGCTTACAACATATAAAAACAGTATACATCAAGATATGATTAATTAAAATTAAGAAGTACATTTAAAAAACTAAAAAAGACTATTAGCACACTTGTCCATTCAAACAAGCCCACTCTACATTCATTGGCCAGCGGGTAGAATTTAATGACCCCAAGCTTGGTGGCATAAATGAGTCTTTAGACTCTTACAGAAGGCAGGGAGGGTGGGGGCAACAGCTCTTCCCCTGGGTCCTACCAAGTGACATTGTCTAGTTGACAGGACCTGTAGAAGGCCGACTCTGTGGGACCTAATGATGAAGAAATTATCTACAACTGTATCATAGCGGTCAGGGGTTGTTGTTTTTTGCTGGATTTGGCATTAATTACTAGTATATGTGCGGAACCGAGCAGTGCGGGTTTCTGCATTTGACTGATGGTCATTTTGTTGATTTTGAGCTGTTTTAAATGTAATACCAGTACTTTTGGGACAGCACCCAGTGTTCCAATCACCACTGGAATTACCACTGCTAGTCTGTGCCATAATCATTGAATTTTGGTTTTTAAGTTCTCATATTTCACAACTTTTTCATAGTCTTTCTGTCTGTCACATTTTACTTTAAACTCGCTATAGCCTGGTATTGCGATGTTGATGATAGTTACCTTGTTTTTCTCAACCAGCATAACGTCTGGTGTATTATGCACCAGTACCCTTATCTGTTTGTATGTGAAAATCCCACAAGATCTGATTTTCAGCGTCTTTTTCAGGCTTATGTTCCCGCCACTTGTAGCAGGGTCTAGGACTTTTAGCTTCTTCCACTTCTCCGAGCCTGTTTCGTTCCCAGCCTTCTGTCCTCCAGCCATCCGGTGCTGCCTTTTCTCCCTGTTCCTTTTGCCAAACGGGCTCAAAAGCACTTACACCCTGGCCTTTTGGATGCAGGGGATACTTTTCTGTTAGCCAATCAGAGGATTTGTTACTTTTCATTCCCTTCCACTCTGCGCGTGTGTCTGGAAGCAGCCTTTTTAGGAGAAGGAGTTTTATTACACTTCCCTCCTGAACCTTATTTAACCCTCTAACATATTTAAATGTTTCGATCATGTCTCCCATTTCCCTTCTGTCCTCCAGACTATACAGATTGAATTCATTAAGTCTTTCCTGATAAGTTTTATGCTTAAGACCTTCCACCATTTTTGTAGCCCGTTCAATATCTTTTTGTCAATATCTTTTTGTAGATGAGGTCTCCAGAACTGGACACAGTCTCACCAGCGCTCTATATAGTGGGATCACAATCTCCCTGTGCTTTTGCGCCCATTCTGCGAAAGGGCCAGAGAAACCAACCCCTGAAACCAACTTTTCCTAGAGATTTACACTGCCCCCATTCTCCTTGCCTTTCGAAAGGGGTTAAAAACACATTTATGCTGGCAGGCCTGGGGATTGTGTGCTTTGTTCTGACCATTTGTATGAAAGAAGTATGATTGATTGTTTTAATAGTGGGCTTTATATATTTTTAATGTTTTAAACTGTATTATTATTTACTATGTTTATTTTCATCATTGTGAACTGCCCTGAGACCGTGAGGAGAAGGGCGGCCTATAAATGGAATAAATAAACAAACAATAACAACAACAACAAGAAGTTCCAGTGTTCCAGAAAACATTTTCAGATTTTGGTCTATGATAATCTTAAAATAGTCCTTAACTTGGTTTAAAAACATAACTATTCCAAATGTAAAGGGGAAAAAAACCTTTCAGGACACATCTCCCTCCTAATTTGCATTTTTGCTTTCCCAGAAAAGTAGGGTTGTCTACCCTTACTATGTAGTATTCAAGCATCCGTCTTCTCTTGCTTAAGAACAATTTAATTTGACCAGAAAGCCTCTTTGGCTGCCCAGGAAGTCATGAGCCTGAGAGGGCAGGAGAGGGACAAAGGCAGGGTGGCCAAATTTTTCCAGCTGAGGGAGTACAGTTCCTAAATAATAATTTTCAGCCTGCAGGCTGCAAAAGGTTATTTGATGGCATGGTAATGTCACTGAGCAGATGTGACATTTCAGTAGAAGGAGCCTGAACTTTTTTGGGGTGGACATGGCTGTAGTTTGCCTTGAAGAAGTTTAGTGTATCTATTTACATTTGCATTGGTGGGTTATTTTGTTTTTCAGTATGGGTCACACAAGCTATCTTTGTCACTGAATATTCTCCGACTTGTGGGGAGTTCCCATAAATCTGCCTGATTTGTGGTGGTGGTGGGGGCACCTGCATCCAGACCAAAATGTTCATGTTGTTCATACATTCAGCCATTCTTAATGATCTGATGGAGATCAGTGGAATGATTGACTCTCAGTAGCTGTTTCTTTGAGTTTCTGTAAGCTCGGATGCCATCAGGGGTGGCTATCATGTCTTCTTTTGGCTTCCTTTTCAATTACCTTTAATAAATATTGAGGGTTTTTTTTTCCTGTGGACATCACATTATGTATCCAGACATGTCATGTTTAGCATCATTTTCAGAGTTTTTAGAGTGCAACCAGGGAAGGGCTGCAAAATATTTTACTACCACACTGTGGGTGGGGCTAGGCAGCCATGTGACCAGGTGGAAGTAGCTTGACGATCATATGACGGGGTGGTGGTGGCTTACAGGTCATGTGATTGGCTTAAAGATGGCCAATTTGACTTCACTCACATCAAGAGTTTGGGTTAGGGTGCCTGGCCTCTCCTCGCCTCAAAGAGATACAATTTCCCTATCTATTTACTATTACTGAACATCCAAAATATACAATTTAATTCTATGTATGTATGTCATATGTGTACATACATATTACACACAGGCACACAAAAATATACATTATTTATTATATAAACTATATGTGTATGTACACACACACGCGCATGCACAATTATTCTAAAATTATACACATTCAACCTCATTTACTGTGATAGGAAAAAAATACTCAGAGCCCAGAAGGAAAAAAAAAGAAAAAAATTCAAAATGTTTGTACCGGTTCTGCGTACCTGAACATACCTGTTGGAGCCCATCACTGGCCATTCAACTCTCAAGGAAAAGTTCTAATTTCTAATGATTCAAACTTTACAGTCAGACATTACCATTGAGAAATCCATGATCTTAACAGTGCCGTCGAGGTCTTATAGTCCAGCTTCTTGCTCAACCAGGAGACCCTATAACTATTTCAGACCAGTGATTCTTCAATGTATTCATAAAGGCTTCCAATGATGGAGCATCCACAAGTTTTGAAGGCAAGCTGTTCCATTGGTTACCGTATTTTTGGAGTATAAGATGCACCGTTTTCTCTGCTAAAAGAGGCTGAAAATTTGGTTGTGTCTTATATTCTGAATGTAGCTTTTTCAAAACTTTTTCTTTCAGCCCTAACAAGGCACCAACAATCTTCCTGGCTTGCAGGTTTTTTCATTGCTACAAAAAAGGGTTTTTCCCCCCAAGTCCTAAATATTTGCAGACTTTTTTTCATTGCTACCCACTCCCAAAAAAGTTTTTTAAAGTCGTAACCAGGGGATAAAATAATGTGCTGAAGCTGACTAGACTAAGGATGCTAGCCAGATCAATACCTGGTAGGCAGACTTTCCCCCCATATTTTCCTCCCCCAAAACTAAGGTGTGTCTTATATTCCGCTCCGTCTCATACTTTGAAAAATACAGTAATTGTTCTCACAATTAGGAAGCTTCTCCTTAATTCCAGGCTGCTTCTCTCCTTGATAAAGAAGATAAAATGCTACTTTCTTCTCGGCCTGTTTGGATTACATTGGCATTGCCTGTTGACCTAATCTTTGTTAGTTTTTAAAATATTAATTTGGTGCATTCTTTTTTACCTTCAACAAGAGAATGATTGCATCTTGTTTGCATGTGGCCACAAAAACAGTAAGATCAGCATTCTTGGAGTTTTTCCAAGTAATTTTAATTCAGGTTTCTAGCTCTTCTCCTGCAGCATTTTCTCGTGATATATTTTATATGTGAAATAAATACACTGCTCAAAAAATAAATAGAACACTTAAAAAACAGAATATAACTTCAAGTAAACCAAACTTCTGTGAAATCAAACTGTCCACTGATTGACAGTCAATTTTACATCCTGTTGTGCAAATGGAATAGTTGTGCAAAAAATGAAATATTCAATGAGAATATTTCATTTATTCAGATTTAGGATGTGTTATTTGAGTGTTCCCTTTATTTTTTGAGCAGTATAGATAGGATGACAGAATACAGGTAGTCCTTGAGTTACAACAGTTCATTTAGTGATCGTTCAAAGTTCAAACAGCACTGTGAAAAGTGACATATGACCCTTGTCATACTTATTGCCATTGCAGCATCACATGATGGTCACATGATCAAAATTTGGATGCTTGGCATCTGAGTCATGTTGCAGTGTCCAAAAGTCATGTGATCTTCAGACAAGCAAAGCCAATGGGGAAGCCAGATTCACTTAAACAATTGTGTTACTAATTTAACAATTGCAGTAGTTCACTTAACAATTGAGTCTGTGGAGAAGGGCAGCATAGAAATCCAACCAAATAAATAAATAAATAAATAAACAGTGGCAAGAAAGGTTATAAAATGGGTCAAAACTCACTTACCAAATGCCTTGCTTAGCAATATAAATTTTGGGCTCAGTTGTGATCATGAGTTGAGGACTACCTATATCAGTGATGGCGAACCGCTTTTTCCTTGGGTGCCGAAAGAGCGTGCGTGTGCGCTATCGCACATGTGCAAGTGTCCATAATTCAATACCCTCTGGAGGCCGGAAATGGCCTGTTTCCCAACTTCTGGTTGTTGTACATACTCCTGATCAATTGGAGGATGATGAAGATATTGAGGACTCGGATTCAGATAGTGTTTATGATGTGGTGGGGGGCCCAGGGTTACAGGTAGTAGAACAGGTGGGAGGCCAGCCACAGGATGGAGCTATGAGTTCAGGATCTAGTGAGGGAGAATCAGATGCTCGCTGGGTTAATCCTAAATTCAGAAGGATTCAGAAACGTAGAGAGCAAAGGTCTGGAAGAAGATATTAAGGAGAAGAATGGGTTAAATATTGTTGTGAGGTATTCGGCACATCAGGGGGCTAGTGGAGAAGAAGGGTAGAGTTTCAACGTTGCTGAAAAGAAATATGGATGTGTTTTCACCATGCTAAAATAAGCCAAAGTATTTTGTATTGTATTTAGTCAGTGCTGCTGGTTTTTTTTAAGCTATGTAGTTAGGAAATAAATCTTGTCTATGTGAAGCAGGAAAAGGAATGTGAGAAATGCGGCTAAGAGAGAGATAACAGACTGAGTGATGTCTGTAATGTGTTGAAGTACAGGAGAGCAGAGAAATAAACGGAGTTGCTTTATTCATGAAATGATGCATTTAATGAGAGTCATTTGTAATTACTAAACTTCTACCAGAAACCAGAACACTGGTGGGCTCATATTTCACCCTCTCCAGGCTCCAAAGGCTTCCCTGGGGCCAGGGGCAGTAAGAAATGCCCTCCCCTATCCCCCCCGAGGCTCTCTGAAAGCCAAAAACACCCTCCCAGAAATCAGCTGGCCAGCACACACGTGCATGATTGAGCTGAGCTAGGGCAACAGTTTGTGTGCCAGCAGATATGGTTCCGTGTGCCGCCTGTGGCGCCTGTGGCACATGTGCCATAGGTTCGCCATCCCTGACCTATACAATCTTTTTATATTTATTTTCTACTTTATAACTGATAAGTTGTTCTATAACCTGTTCGAATTATGATTTCCCGGTCAGCATATAAATTCTTCAGTGTGCAGATGTTCAGATGAAAAGATCTGCTGCATTGTTGACAGTTCATCGTGGTCCATGACGTCAAGAGCCATGATATAAATAATTAAGCCAAAATAAGTGACTTTTGGCTACAGTATTGCCTTTTCCTTTAGCTATTGCTATTTGCAATTTAATGTTCATGTGAAATATGCTTCTGCCAGTTCTAAAACAGCTTGGGCTTCTTGTATTTTTTCTTCTGTGTAGTATTGAAGGATCAATTGCCAAATTTTTACATTATCTTATTAACATAGTTTATAAGTTTCCGCAGCGCCTTTTTATATTAAAATGTAGATTAAACTTTTCTGAGATTATTACATAGCAACTGCTGTGTTTTCTGCTCTTGTTTATAAATCACAATCACACCTTAACGGCATCAATTTTACAAATTTTTAAACAGTTCTGTTTATACTTTCTTGATTCTTGTAGTGTTGATATTATTTTTGTAAGACCTGCAAACAAAATATATCTGGCTGTAGTTCAGTGATCTTACTATTGTAATATCAAGGGATCTGGGGGTGTTTTTATACAGTTCTCCAGGGTATTTGTTATACCACTCCTTTGCAATTGTTTTCTGAATAAAACCTTTGTGTTCTTGTCTTTCATTATGACCATGTTTGTGTAAAAAAAAATAACTTTGACTTTGTCCTTCAACCTAGATCATTGCATTCAGTATATTGGTGCTGTTTATTTAGGTATATCCTCTTGAGCTAAAGGACACTCAGATGCCTTAATAGGTGTGACAATATTCACTTTTGAATATGATTTTGAAGCTATTGGGCAGCAGGATAGACACCTAGGTTTTTTTTAATCTCAGGCATATCAGCTTCTCATAGCTAATTACCATCACCTGCTGAAGTCAGAACCCAAGCAGATGAGTCACTGCTTATATTCAGAGTTTTGTTTTCTTCACTGCACCTCTTTGATATTATTACTTGCCATTTCTGAGCAGGAAGGACAAAAACAAGGACCAGCACTCTCTCCCTTGTCTTTTGGCAGCCATAGGGTTTAGTTTCAGAGAAAAGGGCAAAAGAGAAGGAGCCGTGTTTTATTGATAACCATGTGCAAAGTTGCAGAAAGGATCACATATCTTTTTACAACCAGACATTCTGTATTTATGTTTGGAAAGGGTCGTTTCAATTGAAGATGTCCCTGGGCTTCATATGCTGAGTGATCTTTTAAACATTCCCTTGAGCTGAATAAAATGGTAAGGAAGGGGAAAGAAAAATCTCTTTGGTTGGATTTTAAGGAAGAAGATGATAACTTTCAGATTTTATTTTCTTTAAACATAAGGGCATAAGTATTGTGAGTGCTCCTCATCCAACTCTGGTAATGATAGATTCTGAGGAGGATGAGCCAGGTCCATCTTGGTACCCTGGGCCAGTGGTGTTGCCAGCTGATGCAGAGAGCGAGAGTGAGGAAGAAATAGACCTGGATGATCCTGAAAGACCACCAGAGGTGGCAGATGTGTCAATGACAGTAGAGTCTGATTTAGAGGAGGAGGAAGATCAGGAGCCTTTGCTAGAAGCCCTCTTTAGAAGACTAAGAAAAAGACAAGAATACTTGTATGGGAAAAGGAAGTAGTCTGTAGTTTGTAACTCTAGGGAATTTTTGACCACTCCCTATAGGTATTTAAGGAGGGTGAATGAGTAATTCAGGGTAGAGTTTCAACATTTTTCAATGGAGTTGGATGATGTTTGAGGTTTCAGCCAGGTTACGCTAACCACCTTCTATTTTCCTGCTAAAATCCTTGGAATAAAAGTGCCCTGTCTGGGGAGATGTTGGGAAGCTGCAAAAGTAAGTCTGTGAAACTGGAGACTCCTTATCTTATGAAGGAATTCGCACTGAGCTTTGATCTTTGGCAGCAGCCTAGCCATGGAACTGGCATCTCTTAACTCCCCTCAATGAGAAACTGCCAAGATGAACTCACATGCATGACTTTGGCTTGTATAAATGAGACTTTCTATATAAAAAGATTGATTTGAAATATCAGCGCGTGGATTCCTTCTTTGTTTTCAAGTTGTGTAGGCCCGGGATAGAACAATAAGCAGTGCCATGCTGGGTGAATCCAGTTAGGTTCAGAGTCTATTCTCACAGTGGCCAACCAAGCCCAGTGTTCCCTCTAATTTTTTTTTGGGGGGGGGGCGGAAAAGTATAGTGTGTGAGCGACAGTCCCTTCGGGACTGGGCGGCACAGAAATAATAAATAAATAAATAAACAAACAAACAAACAAACAAACAAACAAAAAACCCACCCTATTTTGCTTCAGAGAATTTTAAAATAAAATACTGTACTGTGTGTCTATAACAGTGAGCTCATAATAGGGCAACTTTATCAATATCAAAATGCCACTTAAATAGTTGAGCTAGTTTCAAACTAGATTTTGATTTTCTTTCTCTCTTCCTTACTCCCATTCTTTTTCTTTCTCTTTTCCTTCCTCTCTTTTTTCTATCTGTTTCTCTCTCTTCCTCTCTTCCTCTCTCTCTCCTTCCCTCTCACTCTTTCCCTCTCGGCTTCTGGGCAGGTTTGGAAAACTCTGAGTTGATGATGATTTTTAAGTGAGCGATTGCTCACTGCTCAGCTTAGAGGGAACTATGACCAAGCCACTATCTCATAGCAGCACTGCCTTCAGATGCAGTCATATGACTATCAAGCTAAGAGCCAAACATACCCATGACTTCCATGAATTGGTTCAACTCCTTTTTTTTTTTGAAGCCAACTAAGCAGATGGTCAACATACCATCTTGTTGTAGTAAATCCCAAAGATTAATTGTGTGCTGTGTAAAAATCAATTTCTTTTGTCTTTCTGATTATATGTGTGATGCCAAATTCTGGCATTTTTTTCCTCCTTCCACAGTTTATCCACAGTATGCATAATTTTTGTACACCTCAATCATGTCTCCTGTTGATTTCCTTTCTGGACTAATAGAACCCCTAATGTTAAAAAAAACCCTTTCTTCACAAGGAAACTGTTTCAACTGGTGTAGTTGCCCTAAAAAGCTGCTCTAAATCTTCTCTAGTTCTATTGTTGTTTTTGATGGGTGGCCACCAGAACTGCAATATTCAAGACTCGGGGCGGCTCACAGCATATACAAAAACAGAACAATAATATATGTTCTGACTATTGATTTATAGAAGGGAGTTATGATATTGGTATCTCTAATTTTAGTACCATTCCTTAATTTTCCTAACCTGCTTTTGGCCTTTGTTACACTGGGTGCATATTTTATTGATACCTTCATTGAACTGTATACCACTATACCACTATTCCTGAATTTCTTTCATGGTCAGTAACTGCTAGTTCTAATTTCCTTATTTTCTCCAATTTCCTTATTTTACATGAGAAATTGGAATTTGGGGCATTAGTATGCATCACTTTATGTTTTCACATATGGAATGAGGACATTTGAGAAGAATGCATATTTCTGATTATATCTACCAGTCCCAAAATATCACGTCGGAAGAGCCATGTTATGGGGTCCTGCCTGTCAAGGAGTTTACAGGACCCAGGAGATGAATCTTTTCTACTTGCTTTTTGGAACATCACTCCCCTCCTTACTGGTGTGGATTTGGCCTGATCTTCTGGAGATCTCTCAAGACTTTCCTTTAGTAGTCCTGGAGATCTTTTGGGAACAGGGAATCTGCAGGATGGTTTTATGATGTATGTATGTATGATGTTATTATGTACGTACTTTTAAACTCCTCCTCTTGGTCCATGGTATGCATGGGTTTTTTTGTTAGTTTTCCATGGTTATTTCAAGATGTGTTTTTATTGTGAATTTTGTTTGTAGCTGCCATCTGAGATGGGTGGCTATGATAGATAGATAGATAGATAGATAGATAGATAGATAGATAGATAGACAGACAGACAGACAGACAGACAGACAGACAGACAGACAGACAGACAGACAGACAGACAGACAGACAAGATTGATAGGGATGATAGACAGACAGACAGACAGACAAGATAGATAGAAGATAGATGGATGGATGGATGGATAGGGTAGATAGGGTGGATAGGACAGATAAGATAGGACTGTTACAGGCTGACATATATCTTTCCACTCTATCTCCAGTTGGAGCTGTTTGAAATTTCTTATTGTTTTTAACCTTTCTAAACAATTTTGTGTCATCAGCAAACTTAGCTATTCCATTAGTCATGACTGATTCCAGATCTTTCATAAATTCATTAAAAGCACTGGCCCTAGGACATAACTTTAGTTATATCCTTCCATTATGAGAAATGTCCATTTACTCTTATTCTTTGTTTTCTATTCTTTGATCAGTTGCTTATCCACAAGAATGCCTACTCTTTTATTTCATGTCTATTCAGCTTACTGAGAAATCTTGATGATGGATTTTCCAAAGGCTCTTTGACATTTTAAGCAGATTATGTATACTGGCACTCTTTTATTCAAGAGTTTATTAGCACCTTTAAAAATTCTAATAGATTAATGAAGCAACCTTTTGTATTCCTGATCAAGACATATCTTCAAATATTTGCTAATTTTCCTTAATAACAGTTTGCACTATATTCCACAAAGTTGATTATAACTTGACAGACTTGTAATTTTTGGTCTTCCCATGAGTCCATTTTAAAAATTGGAGTTAGATTGGCCACCTTCCAATCCTCAACCACAGAGGCTGAGGGTAAAGACAGGTGGCATATTTTATTTGGGATCCCATGATTTCATCATCACATTCCTTAATAACACTTGGATAGATGCCACCAGGGCCTTGTGATTTGTTGATGTTCAATTTGTAAATAAGGTCTAACACTTCTCTTGTCACCACTCTATGATTCAGTTCATCTGATTCCCTTCCTGAAATAAGATGCTCAGGCTTAGGAATCTGCTTGAATGTCTTTCTTGTGAATATGAAGGCAAATAACTTGTTCAGCTTTTTCACAATTTCCTTTTCTTCTGTAAAAACTTTCTCCTTTAACTCTTTCTTCACCCAAAAGAGCAATGGCTTGGCATCCTGCTTCTGTTATATTTCTAGAATCTTTTGTTATATGTTGCTGCAGTTTTGACAGTATATATTTTTTTGCTTCTATCTCTCTTTCGTTAGAGTTTGTGCTCCTTTTTTGTTTTCTTCATTAGGACATGTCTTTCTAAGTGATTTTTTTTTACTCTAAAACCTTTGTTTGCAATGCTAGCCAGCATGTTTTAGAGTAAAACATGTTCTTTAATTTGAAGATTGTTTTCCTATTGTTTCCTTTTGTTATCTTGATGTATTTGGTTAGGTTGGGTTTGCTGTGTAGTAATGCTGCCATGAATTCTTTTTGCTAATGCTGGTTCTAGAGATGTAAAGAGTTCTATGACATCAAAGGAGCCCATGATTTCATCCTTGCCTGTTGTCAGGATGAAATTGTTACTTGATATCAAATGACTGATGATATCCAATGACAATTTCATCCTAACAATACACAATAGGTACAAAGAAAAGCACTATTAGACAGTACGCCCAACCTAAGCAAACAGACCAGGATTGAAATACCCAGAATCATGGACCTCATCAACCTTTGCTTGACCACATATTTCTAGTTCAACAGACATATATTTCAACAAATCAGTTTCATATGCAGCCTCACACATATAATCCATAGTATGGGATCTGATATATAGATTCAGTAACTCTGAACAGCTCATAACAATGAAAGAAATTGCAAATACACACAATAAAAGATATTTGTAAGTTCTGTGACCATCTGCTCCAGTGCAGAGTTATTTCTAGTATGTAAGAATGCCACTTCTCTACTGTTGTTTGAAAACATGTTCAGCGTCAATATGTGGCCAGTAAAATATCTCATAAAACATCTTTTTGAGACGCCTGTTTAATTTCAATCTACATTTCCCGATCTCTTCCACTGCAGCCTTTCCTATAGGTTTTCTCTAGTTCCATTGTTTTCAGTTTCACATAGGTTCTCAACTTCACCTATTTTGGCCCACAGGTTTCTTTGATTTGTGATATATTGTGATACATTTTTCTGCTTCATCCAATCTTGTTAAATAGACAGCACCTTCTTATCCTTATCCTTCCTTATCTTCTCCTATGTTTATCACTTTCCCCATTAGAACAGACATAATTCTTTTCAACTCTTTTCCTTGACTCTTGTCAGCTTCTCTCCTGTGTTATTTAGAGCTAATATTCCTATTTAAATTTAATTTAGTTTGGTCTCCCTTTTGGTTCAAGTGGAGCCTGACAAACACCCCCTCCCCAATACAGGTCCAGCTTTTCCCAAAACATAATTCCAGTGGCAAATAAATAGAAAATTCTCCTCCCAGCACCAACATCTCATCTATACACAGACGACTCAGCCTCTCTTCTTGGTTTTAAATGTCATGTAAGATTGTTATTTTAGTCTTGACAGATCTTAAACAAATGCACAGACTAGATTACATAAAAGTTATCAGCTGTCCTGACAACTGAAAATATAGTTTGCCTGTTGTGAGATGTGTGGTGGGAGAGAAAGAGGGATTGATGACTGCTTATATCTCAGGTACTGTATTTTTTCAACATCCTAGAAGATTTAAGTGGTTTGAAAGTTTAGCAAAGAAAAGGAAGTGCCTATCATAGGTTAAAGGATTTGATCAAATTGTTCCTTAAAGAAAAAAAAAACCTCTCCTAGCCTTATTAAGTCCTCAACTTACTGAGCTGGGAAGAAGTGGTATATATATATTGGTACGTATTCCAAGGGGCACATATATAACTGAGGTAAGTAGCTGAGGAGATTTTCCCTATATGCAGCCATAATACTTGTTCTGTCGGGCTCTCTGATAGGAGCCTCCCGAAAATTCAAGGATACAAATTTCAGACACACACACGTTTGAAAATTCAAAACAATGTTCTTTATCACAAAAGTCAAAATAAACTAAGCACTCTTTTTGTATTGCAAAGAGCACTCTTCCCAAAACAACCCGGTAGTCTGTACAATATCCCTTAAGCAGTCATTAAGTACTTAGCCAGCAGCTGTGGAGAAACTTCACACCCCTTCTTCTTCAATGAAGGGAGACACACACGCTGCTCTGCTTTGGTTTCAAAGGTGTGAAAAAGCAACAAAGTCCAGCACACAAGATTCCTGACAAAACTGCAACAGATATTCTTCCACAATGGCCAAACCCACATGCTGCTATTTATAGCAGCAGCCCTAATTACTGGAGCCCCATCCAAGCACAGGTGGCCTCCCTTATTTCCTGTAACATGTTCTTACTTGGTCTCTTCTATGCATAATTATGTGCTTGCATGGGTCCAAAATGTCATCATCTGAAGCTATAGAAGATAAGGAAGATTGACTGCCTTGGCTGTGTGCCAAGCCCTCCTCTGCCGAGTCACTCCCACCTTCTTCTCCGTCCGAGGAAACTAAACTCTGATCTGATTCTGTGGGCAATAACACAGGCCTGTGACATGTTGAATTTTTCCCTGCATCCACCTCCCCATTCCCTGGGGCAGGAGCTGGTCCAGAGCCAACCACAACAATACTGTTATCTTCTGCTGTTTTTATTTCCCAAAAGTGTGTTCATGGATAGCAAAGGGACTTTTTACAAGGGGTTAGTATAACCTTTCTTTGGATAGTTTCCGCAGATTAACTTCTAGAATTTGTAGAAGACTGCAGTTAATCAAATTATCAAATAAGGAGTGGAGGGAAGGGGAGATCTTGAGGAACTGGTTTAGAGGTACATGACTTCACAAAAGTGGTTTGTTTAGCTTCGGTTTAGCAAGTTCTGTAATCACCATTTGCCTGAAATGATAGAGGGTTTCCTGCTTGATCAGGGGGTTCGACTAGAAGGCCAATTCTGTTGTTCTTTTATCTAGTCAAGTGTGACTTATTGAGGAAAACCATAGTCTAAAATAAAAAGTGACTCAGCCCGTTTGACACAAATCAGATTTGAAGGGTGGAAATATGGATCTCTAAAATAACATTTTGTTACTGATGGAAATAAAATTCCAGCCAGCTGATTCATATGCATGTGACAATTATGCTAATATATCCAGATTTCCATTCGCAATTTAAGAACACTTTATATTGGACATGGTTTGTTCTACCATCAGCCATGCCCAGAGTAATGGCAACCCATTAATCCAATTGCTATAGCTGCTGCATTATACTGCAAATTCACCATTTGGCCAATTTATATCAAATTGAGGGCAGAATCCTTTAATCCCTACTTCCACTAGCCAATTCTTTTTAAAAAAAATAAATACAAGTGTTTTTCATTGTTATTCAGCATGTAGGAAAGAGCTTTAATTTCTGGCCTTGCTTTCAGTATTTGTTGCAATAATAGGGCACTAGAGAATGAAAAATTAAATCCAAATAAAATATATAAGCCAGAGTGTATTTATGTGGCATGATAATCAACAAAGCAAAGCATTGAATTTTCAAAAAGCTCACAATGGCATATTAACAAGGGTAGCAGTGCAAGGGGGCTGGAAATAATAAGAAACCCAACTAAGGTAAAATCTCCTTTGAATGAAACTGAACGCCTCGTGACATTTGTGCACTAGCCATAAATTGTTCCTGGTTATCTTAGAGGTCTCTAAAATTCTGTGTGACCCTGCTTAGCTGTGAATTCATGCAAGGTGAAACAAGTGCTGCCCCCTGCTGACTGAAAGACTAAAGTCTAAATTGCTGAAAATATTAATTTTAAATTGACAGACTTCCTCCATTGTGAATATAATAATAGTTATGATTAGCCTTGAAAAATAATCCCTCTGTCTGATTGGAAGGTAGCAAGAACTTTACAAAACTTTCAGCTAGCTAGCAAGAACTTTACAAAAGAATAGAAAATTTTAAAATCCAGATGTATTCTGAAAGATGCAGATTAATTGAAAGAGCTACTGGAAAATGAAGCGAGAATATTAATAACACATAAAAATCAATGTTCTCTGAATAAAATATGATCTAGCTTGTATACATTGAAGAAAGCCCACCTGAAAACAAATGCTCCACAGACAGGAAGGACTGGAATGAGACTAGAAGAAATGAGATTTCCAGAATGACCTCAGGAGAAGATGTCCTTGATTTCTTAGCCTTCATCCCAAAGACATCTGACTATATGGGCTGTAAACTAAAACAGGTAATAGGAAACAAAACTTCTAAACATCTTTTCTAATCTAATTTAAATAGGAAGATATGAAACAGATACAGGTAGTAGTGCAAAGAATAAAAGATCGTTTGGCGGGCCCAGGGGAAGAGTCTTCTCTGTGGTGGCCCCGCCCTCTGGAATCAACTCCCCCCCTGAAAGATTAGAACTGCCCCCACCCTTCTTGTCTGCCGTAAATTACTCAAGACCCATCTATACCGCCAGGCATGGGGGAGTTGAGACACCTTTCCCCCCAGGCTTTTTAATATTTTTATATTTATGTTTGGTATGTATGTGCTGTTTGCTTTTTAATATGATATGGCTTTATATGCTTCTTTTAAAATTAGATTTGTTTCGCTATAATATTGTTTTATTACTGTTGTGAGCCGCCCCGAGTCTTCGGAGAGGGGCGGCATACAACTCTAATAAATTGAATTGAATTGAATTAGACTTATATACCGCTTCATAATGCTTTATAGCCCTCTCTAAGTGGTTTTCCAACAATCTGGGTCACCACTTTATTGACTTTGGGAGGATGGAAGGCTGAGTCAACCTTGAGCCTACTGAGATTCGATCTGTCAAAGTGCTGGCACCTGGTGATCAGCAGAAGTAGCTTGCAGCACTGCACTCTAACCACTGCACCACCAAGGCTGTGTACATTTAGCCAGTGTACAAAATTGGTCAGAATAGACAATGGACCCCCTTCTCTGATATATTGCTTTTTAAAAAGATTGATATTTTTGGACATTCTCTTTTGATGCAATTGTTCTTATTATGCTTTTATTCTTGTATTTTGTAAACTGCTCAGATTTGTAACAGATTTGGATAGTCTATAAATGTTAATGAATGAATGGCACCACTGAATGAAAATATAAAGTTAGCAGGAATTATTGGCAATAATCTAGTAATCGATGCCAAATAGAAAGCAAATCACAGAGCGGTATTAATTTGACCTGCAACTGTGTTACCAGAAGAATGGAAACATATTGCTTTAAAGATATGAACGAGTTTAGAAAGTGAAACATAATCCAGCCATCATGATCATGATCATGATCATCATCATTATTTAGATTTGTATGCCGCCCCTCTCCGCAGACTTGGGGCGGCTCACAGCAACAATGGAAACAATATATTACAAATCCAAGAATTAAAAAATCATTTAAAAACCCCTTATTAAAAAACAAAACATACACACAAACCTACCATGCATAACTTGTATGGGCCTGGGGGGGAAGGAATCTCTCAATTCCCCCATGCCTGATGACAGAGGTGGGTTTTAAGGAGATTGTGAAAGGCAAGGAGGGTGGGGGCAATTCTAATCTCTGGGGGGAGCTAGTTCCAGAGGGTCGGGGCCACCACAGAGAAGGCTCTTCCCTGGGTCCAGCCAGACAACATTGTTTAGTCGATGGGATCCAGAGAAGGCCGACTCTGTGGGACCTAACCGGTCGCTGGGATTTAACAATTCCATAAAAGCCACATTGAAGTGGTTCCATGTGGTAGCAATAATACTGAAATCAGTTAATGGTACAGGAGAAGAGGGATCAGTCTAAACCTCCTACAGAGCCACAAGCAGACTAAGTCCAACCCACCCACCCCGAATTGCTTGAACCCTTATCTAATTTTTTAGCAGGTGCTTACATTAAGTTGAGAAGATTCCTGTACATAAGGCTATTTAGCACTAAATTAATTTAACTAGAATTTTACATGAGGACCTATTCTTTCACTCCTGACAGATTGAGAAGATACCAGCTGACAAATATAAAGATAAAACTAAAACTACTATTCTTTCAGTAAAATAATATTTTCTCAGGTTGCTTCTGATCTTTTACCCAACTAACTTGAGATTGTGTCCCCTTGTTCTTGTGTTCAATTTCCTATTAAAAACACTTCCTTGAACCTTATTTAACCCTTTCATATATTTAAATGTTTCGATCATGTCCCCCCTTTCCCTTCTGTCCTCTAGACTATACAGATTGAATTCATTAAGTCTTTCCTGATAAGTTTTATGCTTAAGACCTTCCACCATTTTTGTAGCCCATCTTTGGACCCATTTTTTTGTAGGTGAGGTCTCCAGAAGTGAACATCTATTTTGATTCTCAGTTTGGACATTGCCACTTATCCATTGTCATCCACTGTTCCTTAAGTACAAAAATCATCCATCCATTTCTGATTCAGAATAGGAAGAGATACCAATGTGTGTCATTCCAACTGTCCATGTAAAATATGTTTATATAGATCAATTTCCTTATTTGTAAGAACCTCCAACCCAAAATTCTCAGCATTGGACTATGATCATTTACTGTGAACTAAATACAACCAAGATTGTTGGTTTAAATGGGAAATATTTAAGTATATATTTCATTTTCACATTTAAGCCAAATGCAAATTAGAAGTGCTTACTAGTCCAAAAAAGCACCACGGATTCTCTTGAAATAAAATTCATGACAATACAGTACCAAAGCCATCAATTATGTTGTTTTGCTACAGAAAAATAATGCTTTAGAAACATATTTCCCCAATTTCCTTTATTATTCTTAGGATTATTGCTATAATTACTATGATTATTATTCTAGTAACATTCTGTTTTACTATTCATAATGAACAGAGAATGGATATGAAGAATGAGCAATTTTGGGAGATAAACTGAAATGTGAGAAAGAGATTGAGCTTCATGGTAAATAAGGTAGCTCAGATAAATATTTTTTTTTAAGTTGACCTTTTTTCTCTTCTCTGTTATTTCTGTCAAAGTCACTTAATATGTTTTTCTACCCTCATGAATGCTTGTAGGTGTGAACACAGCAAACTATATGTAACCTTTAAAGGTCAATTTATGATAGCTTGCCAAAAATATTGTAAATTTACAGTACATTCTGTCTGATTGTAAGGGATGTATTGGGAAAGACTACGACATAATTCAGATATTGGATTAAGTGATAGTATAATTAATAATTTCCTCTTGGCCCAACCATAGTTGGTTGGGTTTTTTTCAACATGAACTTAAGTGACCCAAATCAAAGTCTGACAGTGAAATGTGTGAATCAGATACTTATGATAACTTGTGATATAAAAGTACAGTGATTCCTCGTTTTTCGCTGGGGATGCGTTCCAAGACCACCCGTGAAAAACAAATTTCCGTGAAGTAGAGGAAAGGTATTTTTTTAATGTATTTAACAAGCATTTGGACTTTTTAAAACCCACCCTTTGCATTAAGCAGTCTTTCTATAATGTTTCTCAGCTGGAACTACATGTGATATCCTACCAGTTTCTTTAATAGGGTACAGTAGTACTGTAGAAGAATTTTATGAATTTTTAATGGATTTAAAATTTTCAATGGATTTAATGGATTTAAGTCCCCTTTGAAAACCCGTGAAGTAGCGAGGGATTATTGTATCTCATTTGAGAACTGTGGAGTACTGGATTTAGATTTAGGGCAGTCCTAATAAATCAGGTGTATTACAGATGGAGTGGAGGATTAGAATCCTCAAGGAGAAAACAAAAAGTGTGGGAAACTTTGAAAAGTGAAATTATAAAAGCACACTTCTATTGGAAAAAAATGTTTTATTCTTGTTGGATACAGTTATAGTTACATGCTACTACAGGTCCTCCTCTATTTAATGACCACAATTGAGCCCAAAATTGTTGTTATTGCTCAACCTATGACTACAATTTCCATTGGTGAGATATTGATAAAGTGAATTTTGTCCCACGTTATGACTTTTCTTGCCACAGTTGTTAAGTGAATCACTGCAGTTGTTAAATTGACAACATGGTTTTTCATTGACTTTGTTGGTTAGAAGTTCTTAAAAGGTAATCACATGATCCTGGGACACTCCAAACATCATAAATACATGCCAGTTGCGAAGCACTCAGATTTTGATGACATGACCACAGGGATGCTGCAATGGTTGTAAATGTGAAAAATGGTCTGAGGTCATTTTTCAGTGCCATTGTAATTTCAAACGGTCACTAAATGGACTGTTGTAAGTTGAGGATTACCTGTATTGCTTTATTATAATTTATATCTGTATATAGCCTAGAGTCAATCTAGATTGAGGCTATACATACATTTCATGAATAAATACTGAATTCAGTGTAGATATGTCCATGGACTCATGATGCGTTTCAACTTCAGGCAGCCCTTCCTTGTTTAATTTCATTTTTGACTGCACTATATCATAAGCAGGGCAGGATTATACTCCTATTTTAATCAAGCTATACTGATGTAAATCAAGTAAAAGCCTCATGACTGAGAATAAGACATATTGGGCACTGTAAAGTTTACTTCTGGTTGAATAATTATACTGTCAAAGTTTCAATATTTAGAAAAGTTCATTTGGCTTTCGGAGACGTATGCTTTACATTAAATCCTAAGAATTATTCAGAAACGTATGATGGTAATAAATGTAAATATTCTTAAGGAATATAGACAGTAGTCATAAACAAAACTTTGATATTTGATTCTTATTAACATTAATGAGAAGAACTGTTTTAAATTTCTAATGAATCATGTGTTGAATAACTCATTTCATTCTTTATCATTTATTAGAAATGTAGTGTAGAAACTACTGTAGTTTCTTGCCTGGCACTGACAACTACCATGACCACGATGCATATTTTAATGAATTGATCATGGCACTAGCAATAGCACTTAGACTTATACACCGCTTTACAGTACTTTATAGTACATATACAACCATAAGAAATCAGAGCTGCTGGTTTTTTGGTTGTTAGCCTTCATATATGCAGTATTGAGACCTTAGATTGTAGGATATGGTAGTACAGTATATTGATGTAAATATATGTGGATACAAGCAGTGTAGCTTTTTGTAAATGACAGGTTGAAATGTTATCAATGCAGATTTTCTAAGTGTCATTCAAGATTTTCTGGTGTGATATCAACTGTGCCAATAAACACTGGGACCACCCTGGCTAGTTTAGGCTATAATCATTCAATTTCAATGTTCAGGGCTTGATACTTTGTGATCTTCTCCAATTATACTGTTGCCTGGTATTGACACAATTTCCAAAAAAATATGGTATGTCTTTCTGTATACATCTGGTTTTTTCTTCATTTCATTGTGTTTTATGTTTCCAAATGTAAAATAATGCACTTGGGGAAAAGGAATCCTCAATCTGAGTATTGTATTGGCAGTTCAGTGTTGGCAAATACTTCAAAAGAAAAGGATTTAGGGGTAGTGATTTCTGACAGTCTCAAAATGGGTGAACAGTGCAGTCAGGCGGTAGGGAAAGCAAGTAGGATGCTTGGCTGCATAGCTAGAGGTATAACAAGCAGGAAGAGGGAGATTATGATCCCACTATATAGAATGCTGGTGAGACCACATTTGGAATACTGTGTTCAGTTCTGGAGACCTCACCTACAAAAAGATATTGACAAAATTGAACGGGTCCAAAGACGGGCTACAAGAATGGTGGAAGGTCTTAAGCATAAAACGTATCAGGAAAGACTTAGTGAACTCAATCTGTATAGTCTGGAGGACAGAAGGAAAAGGGGGGACATGATCGAAACATTTAAATATGTTAAAGGGTTAAATAAGGTCCAGGAGGGAAGTGTTTTTAATAGGAAAGTGAACACAAGAACAAGGGGACACAATCTGAAGTTAGTTGGGGGAAAGATCAAAAGCAACATGAGAAAATATTATTTTACTGAAAGAGTAGTAGATCCTTGGAACAAATTTCCAGCAGATGTGGTAGATAAATCCACAGTAACTGAATTTAAACATGCCTGGGATAAACATATATCCATCCTAAGATAAAATACAGAAAATAGTATAAGGGCAGACTAGATAGACCATGAGGTCTTTTTCTGCCGTCAGACTTCTATGTTTCTATGTTTCTATGTTTTAAGGCAGAACTATGCACTTAGGAGATACATTTTTTAGAGCTGCCTCCTATTCAGAAAAAGGAAGAATTAAAAGGAAATTGCTCCTTTACTTTCAAAACATATTTCCCTTGCTGAATCCTTGGTGAAGGGAGAAGAAATTGCTGCATTCTAGTATTTCCATTCTTCCATAAGCAATCAGAGTTATCTCTCAAACCAGAAAGGACATTGCTTAACAAAGCATGGCTTTATCCTAGGTTCGCCATTACAAGGGCTGGGGGCTGCCGATAAACTATCCATGCTAACAACACTGTGCCATGCTTTGGTTTGAAATCTAAGGATATGCAACATAATAACCTACTTATGACTCTTTAAAAACACCCACATATCTTTTCAGGATCAAAAGATAGCTGCAACAGCATAAATTAGATAGATATTTACTGTATATAAATATTTGCACACATTTTGATCTGAATTTCTAATAGATAATTTTCTATGTATAATTATTAGTAATTAGATTTACTAAGACAAATATATTTTGTGCCTATCATTGTCATATTGTCAAATCCAGAGATTTATTTATCTAATTTAATTACAGTAGCTGCCCATCTATATGACTAGTTCATCACAAAAGAAAGAAGTTTGGGTTTCATTTGGAACATGAACTCTGATTTCTTCTGTATATTTTATGGGTTTACAAAAAAACTAATTATATAATGATCAAATTTCTAATCCATCTGCTATTTATCTGTTTACTCAGAACTGGCTGTGGACAACTGGTTTATTGAATTAAATCAAGTATATACAACATCACAGTTTCAAGGACTAGACATTCAGGAGCTTGTAAAGTGACTATTTAGTCTATTTATACTTTATTGCCTGCATATATGAAATTCTACTTAACCATTGATCTAAACTTTAGAAATTAAACTGGCTTCTTCTACAGTATATACCCATTTACTTAGTAGCTATACAAATTCCAGGTTGTCTAAATAAATATCATATTTTTTTTAGTCCTGAGCCTATTTCTGTTCAGCTTCACTGAGTAGCTTTACATTCATAAAGAACTCTTTATCAGCAGATGGTTCACTAAAACATCTACAACTTTTATTTAAAACAGAAATGACAACTGAGAATGAACAGAAAGGGAAATAGCTATTAACTTAGTTCTCTATATGTTCATTCAGAAAAAGAAACCCCAACCTATTACATTTATTGGTAAATGATTCCAAGTACCTTAATTTAGAACTGAAGTATTAAATAAGAAATGAATTTATTGTTCACATAATTAAAAAAAATGCAATCCAAGAGAGAGTGACAATTGAATGTTCATGAACTATTGGTTGGTGTTCATTGGCCAGATTTCAAGATAGTTTCAAGATAGTATAACGCTTTAAGAAAGTCCCTTCGTTTGAGAAGAAAGTGTAAACACCTTTAAATAACCATATTTTTTAAATATTCTTATGTTATAGTGAATGAATGTAATACTTTGCAACTGATGAATCACTTGCTTTATTGTTTCCCTATACTGAACTTGTTATTTCTGCCTGCTGAAGTTTTTCTTCTTCTATGAAAGAAGCTTTGCAATCTCAAACACATCGGAGATGCTTTCATCTTTACTTTTGATGGTGTTCTTGAATTCATTTTGTTGCTTTGAGTTGGCAGATGGTGCTGTTATTTATTTATTTTTCTGCTACACCTCTTTGTGTCTTTCCACAAAAGATGCACAGGAGGAATCCCATCAAGATGTCTTCCACTGGAATTAATTTGAAGTGTGGGAAACTAGAGAAACTAAAGTCCAGGAAGCAAATTATTGCAGAGTGAAAAACAGAAGGTTCATAAAACGTTCTAACCCAGCTTGTTAGTACAAGAGTATTAATGTTGAAATATTTCTCCTCCTTTGGGAGAATAAAACAAAAGGAAATCCATTTTCCCCAATCTGATTAAAAGTGGTAAAAGTTACTGTTATTATTGTAGACAATATTTTTGTAGTTTCTGATTCTTTTGGTCCATACACAGAGCAAATACCCACACTCTGAACCACCAGGTATTTTCCCCTTCCTATTAACTGCAATTATCTTACATTTCTATATATCATGCTAACAAATAGTTATTAAAACAACTGGGACGATCTGGTAGCATTTTGATAGTGGTAGTGAATCAAAGACATGAAGTAGATGAGCCTTCACCATCTTGCAATATGAAACTTTTTAGATGGTAAAATTGGAGGCCGATTGGTTTCTGGACACAATTCAAAGTGTTGCTAATGACCTAAAGCCTTACATGGCATCGGGCCAGATTACTTACGGGACTGACTTTTGTCGCATACACCCAGCAGCTGATCAGGTCCCACAGAGTTGGCCTTCTCCAGGTCCCGTCAACCAGGAAATTATTATTATTTATTAGATTTGTATGCCGCCCCTCTCTGCAGACTCGGGGCGGCTCACAGCAGTGATAAAACAATATACAATAACAAATATAATATCAAAAGTCTAAAATAACAATTTAACATTAAAAAGTCTAAAAGCCCCATTATTTAAAAAACATACACACAAACATACCATACATAAAACTACACAGGTAAGGGGGAATGTCTCAGTTCCCTCATGCCTGACAGCAGAGATGGGTTTTAAGAAGGGTCGTCTGGCGAGATCTAAGGTAAGAGCCTTCTCTGTGGTGGCCTCGGCCCTCTGGAATTAGCTCCCTCCAGAGATTCGAACTGCCCCCACCCTCTCGACTTTTGCAAGATCCTTAAGACCCATCTATGTTGCCAGGCATGGGGCAGCTAGTACATGCACCCCCTTTTGACCATTAAATGCAATATGTGGATATTATTGTGGAATACAGTATTGTGTTTTAAGATAATGGGATTTTAGTCATAGTTTTAATTATTAGATTTGTACATATATTGTTTTGTATTGTATGTTGTGAGCCACCCCAGGTCTCCGGAGAAGGGTGGCATACAAGTCTAAATAATAATAATAATAATAGTAGTAGTAATAATAATAATAATAATAATAATAATAATAATAATAATAATAATGTCTCAGCGGACATTTGAAAACCAATGGAATTGACAAAATCTCCATCTGTCAATTGCAAAAGGCCACTTTACTGGGTTCGGCAAACATAATTCGCCGCTACATCACGCAGTCCTAGGTGCTTGGGAAGCGCCCGACTGGTGATGAAATACGAAATCCAGCATAGTGATTTTGTTTGCTGTGTTGTACTGACATAATAATAATAATAACAACAACAACAACATCAACAACAACAACAACACAAGTTCTTAAAGAATTGGAGTACTAGACCATTTTATTTGTCTTTTGAGAAACCTATATGTGGGTCAAAAAGCAACAGTGAGACCTGGACATAGAACCACCGCTTGGTTCAAAATTGGGAAAGGAGTCCAGCAAGGCTGTATACTGTCACCCTGCCTATTTAACTTACTCTATATGAAGAGCATTTAAAAACAAAGGGGGGGGGAATCAGGCACAAATACAAAAATAAGAGTAGATGAACAACAAATCTAAACAGCACTGAATCGTTTCCCAGTATTTTTGAATGTTACAGAATATCCACAACATATGAAAAAAGATCCACCTTACTCATTACATTTCCAACACTTTTTAGAAAAAGATTTATTCATTTTAGTGATCATTACTCGAGAGATTTTTTTTTCTTCCCAAAAGTGTGGAATCTGCTTTTTGGAAAGATCAACCAAGTATTGATCCATTTGGTTGTGACAAGAATTGACTTACAGTTTGTCACCCAAGTCTGACATCATGGACCAAAAGAGAATGATTGACCCAAATGTCACTCAACTGTTTTTCATGGCTATGCATTACAACTCACAAATCTTCTGGTCTCTAAGTTGGTGCCTTAAACACTAGACCAAACAGACTCTGGAGTGTAATATCAATGGCAAAATACCTTATACCTAAAACTTTTAATTATTCAAAGCAAATTTAATATTCTTCTTTCATTTAAATTCTCACTGTTGGCTCTCTAAAACTATATTCATATTCTGGATTCATTTTATGATAGCTTGTTTGGATTCTGAGTCATGCTTCAATAATAGGCTGTAATCTTACCTAACAAATAATCCGTTATATAAGTTCCAAGATTTTTTTTCAAATTCTGGCCGATTTCTTAATATTCCCCTGTCCCTTTTGACAATTTCTTTATTGTCACATTGCTTATTTGAAAATACTGAAACCAATTACATATACAGTGGTACCTCTACTTACAAACTTAATTCGTTCCGTGACCAGGTTCTTAAATAGAAAAGTTTGTAAGAAGAAGCAATTTTTCCCATAGGAATCAATGTAAAAGCAAATAATACATGTGATTGGGGAAATCATAGGCCCTTTTTCCTCCCAAGAGATTTATAGAGAGGCTCCATGGAGGCTTCTCCCTGCCTTTTCCGGCCCTGTTTCCCCCCAGGAGATTCCTAGAGGCCCTACAAAGGCTTGTCCTCACCTTTTCTGTCCCTGTTTCCTCTCAGGAGATTCCTATAGAGGCCCCTGCCTTTTCCAGTTACAGTTTCGGAGGCTTGGGTTTGTAAGTGAAAAATGGTTCTTGAGAAAAGACAAAAAAACTTGAACACCCGGTTCTTATCTAGAAAAGTTCATAAGTAGAGGCGTTCTTAGGTAGAGGTACCACTGTATAAGAGTATTATACTGTAAGAGACTCACTTTTTAAATCTGTGTCCTATTATCAATAAACTCTTGTAATCTAAATCAATTATCTCTTCAATAAGCAAATTTCTTTGCACTGTCATCTTTGTAATAATAAACATTTCATAACAGAGTAAGTTGGAAAACGTCCAGATTTACTGTTTTCCCATATTTATCCAAAATATTTAGAAATTTATTTAATAATAAATGGCTTCTTATGGATTGTTATGTCTATGTTTGTCAGGTCAGATATATCTTTGCAACCCTCTGGGAGAGAAATCCCCTCAATTGAAGTAATAAAAAAATTAAGGAGTCATAATCCATTCTGAAATATATGTTAAGCAGCTAAGGCAATAATACCGTCTAAAAATGGGAATTGCTAGAACAACTCATTTTCTTAGGTTCTGTAAATTTATTTATTCATTTATTTAATTGGATTTGTATGCCGCCCCTCTCCGAGGACTCAGGGTGGCTCACAACATATATAAAGAGAGAATAGTAAAATCAATCCAATTAATACATAAAAACAATCCTTAAAAATCTACTTTAAATATTTCCATTCTTCAGTGTAATCTTGTATTATGCTTTATTTTTTATTTTTATTATTATTTATTCGACTTCTATGCTACCCAGTCTTGAAGGACTCAGGGGGGCTTACAATAATAATATAAATAGAAATACAAATAGATACAAATCAATAAAAAGAAGTTGAACATAATCTAAAACCATAAAACCCTGTATTAAAAGAAACCAATTAGTTATTAGTCAAATCCCATATATACATGCTATTCATACAGTGTGTCCCTGTCAGTTGTTAGTTCATGGCAAAGCCAGGATTTCGTGGCCTTACGGAAGGCCAGTAGGGTGGGAGCAGTACAGACATTGGGGGGTGGTTGGTTCCACAGAGCCTGGGCAGCCACAGAGAAGGCTCTCCCCTGTGGTCCCGCAAATCTGCATTGCTTAGTCTATGGGATCCGGAGGAGGCCAACTCTGTGTGTTCCTCTGGGAAGTGTGTGGCAAGAGGCAGTCCCATAGATAGTCTGGCCCTGAGCCATATAGAGCAATGCTTGATCATTGATTGATTATAAAATCATAATTATCCCGATTCATGCAACCTGATAATTGATAAAACATAAACCATATTGATTAGATTCCTATAGCATGCCGAAAAAACCCATGAGCCGCATTCTGGCTTAATACCAGCCAGATGTATTAACATAGTTCACAAGTTTCAGGAAGTTTATAGACCAAAGGCTTGAACACAGTTCCTTCTGCACAAAGTCCTTTAATTCCCAGACTCCTGGCACTCACCAACAATCATTCTTTGTCAGCAGCAAACACTTGGTACACCTGTCACCATTTTAAACAGTAGTGCGTGCCCCAACCTGCAACTCCACGCTCTCCCGGCATTGCTCAACTCAAACCATGATAGCTCAGCTTCTTTACCACCCTGTGCATGTATCCAACAATGCCCGCTAGCCAGCTGGGCATCACTACACTATCAGCGAGCTCCACTGGTATCTCCAGGCTTTGACAACATTGGGATCGTTGTCCATGGTTCTGGCTTAGTAATAACAAACATCAAGAGGTTCCCCACCTTCCTGAGTGTCAGCGATGGGAGGCTCCCCCTACCTGAATGGCAGCCCCAAGAAGTTGGAACTGACAGTAGTCTTGAATAAAGAGGATTTGGAAAGGAATTGCAAGAAAAGAAACCTTGATTTTTGAGGGCCAGATGGTGTTTCCTAATATGATATATCTCCCCCCACCAATATGTGCTTTATAAAGCTTCAGCAATCCCTGAACTCTAACACCACCTGTCTGCCTCCATCTCAGGAAGGAGAACATGATGCTTTCTGGCAAAACATGATGCCAGGGGGGACTTCTGCAGACTTTTTTTCCTTCATTAAGGTCAGGCAAAAAAAGAAGGAAAGCTGATTGTTTTTCCATGTTTCAGAATCTAATAATATCAAAGCCCAGCCATATATAACATGCTGTAGGCACCTTTTGATTACCAAAATGTTCTCTAACATATGCCCAGCTCACTGGAACCTCGGTGTGCATCTTCTTTGTAATGTCCATTTCCCTGCAAAAACAATATGTTTTCCTTCTCTTCCTGAGAGGCTGTGTAAAACTTCTTTAATTTTAAAGAATTTTAAATAATTTTAAATCGTTGTTGCAAATGTCTTTACATTCCTATTAGGATTACATGGCATCCATCTTATCTAGCTGTTCATCGATAAATATAGGCACTCGGTTTGGCGTTAAAGTTCCGTCTAGACAAAATAATAGTAGCGTTTCAATGAAAAATGTGTGGGTGAGAGATAATCTATTAATATTACGTTTTGGGTGGTGAAAGATATGTCTGTAATGCATGATTTCCCCAGAGTTATCAGAAGATAAATGCTTGTGGTTACAAGTCATAGGAAACCATGGTTGTGATCTTAGAATTTTTCCAAAATCATTATCCAATTGTAATGTTAAATGGCATTACAAAACAATCACAGAATAATTAAATATACAACTATTGAATAATACGACTTATTACTGATGCTTTGTTTATTACATTGGAAGTGTAAGTGGAAATTAAAACAAATTGTCCTTACCAAATTATTGGAGGGTGGTGATTAGTGTTAATTCTCAGCTTGGAAAAGGCTCATGTCCAAATTATTTATGTGAATGTGATGACCTGTGGGAATGACCTTACATTGGGAGTGGATGAGCCATGTTGCCTAGGAAACATTCAGATAAGAAGAGAGAGACATTTAGAAACAATCCTTCCTAATTTATCAGGCTGTAAAAAGAGATTTGGTGGGAGATTTGCACTTTTGGAGTCATTTGAACTTGGAATCATTTCATGCTCCTTTGTCCTGCAAGAGGCATCCATCAAAAGACCCAATTGGATTATTGGTTAAGTGGAATTGTGGAAGAAAGATGTTGATTGTCCTAGAGGTTCAGTGGGACCTCTACCTAAGAACGCCTCTACTTATGAACTTTTCTAGATAAGAACCGGCTGTTCAAGATTTTTTTGCCTCTTCTCAAGAACCATTTTCCACTTACAAACCCGAGCCTCCGAAACTGTAACCGGAAAAGGCAGGGAGAAGCCTCCGTGGGGCCTCTCTAGGAATCTCCTGGGTGGAAACACGACCGGAAAAGGCAGGGAGAAGCCTCTGTGGGGCCTCTCTAGGAATCTCCTGGGAGGAAACACGACCGGAAAAGGCAGGGAGAAGCCTCTGTGAGGCCTCTCTAGGAATCTCCTGGGAGGAAACACGACCGTAAAAGGCAGGGAGAAGTCTCTGTGGGGCCTCTCTAGGAATCTCCTGGGAGGAAACACGACTGGAAAAGGTGGGGAGAAGCCTCCATGGGGCCTCTCTAGGAATCTCCTGGGAGGAAACACGACCGGAAAAGGTGGGGAGAAGCCTCCATGGGGCCTCTCTAGGAATCTCCTGGGAGGAAACACGACTGGAAAAGGCAGGGAGAAGCCTCTGTGGGGCCTCTCTAGGAATCTTCTGGGAGGAAACAGGTCTGGAAAAGGCAGGGAGAAGCCTCTGTGGGGCTTCTCTAGGAATCTCCTGGGAGGAAACAGGGCCTCCACCCTCCCTGTGGTTTCCCCAATCGCACACATTATTTGCTTTTACATTGATTCCTATGGGGAAAATTGCTTCTTCTTACAAACTTTTCTACTTAAGAACCTGGTCACATAGGGCGCGTTCCAAAAGTAATGCAATTATTATTTTTTAAAGTAATTTATTGAACATTTATTGAACACATGGGTTCCTTTCAGGGCTGGGAACAAAAAAAAAGTCTGCTGGGGTGACATGAGAACTATAGGGGGGGCAGCATTGGCACCTGGTATTTGGCCAGGAACTCGCGGACTTGCAGTGCGTTGTGACAAGGCGCGTTTTTCGTCCATAGAAGAGATCCAATAAGGCATGCCGAAATCTTGCGAGAGGTCCCCGAAGAGGTCTTCGAGGGCGCGGACCAGTCATGGCAGAGTGGCTGGAAAAAATGTGTAGAGGCCCAAGGACAGTACTTCGAATAATTTTAAGTGTTTGTACAAATATGTTCAATAAATTACTTTTTTAAAAAACCAATTGCATTATTTTTAGAACGCACCCTATATATGTATATATATATATTCTCATTCATTCATTCATTCATTCATTCATTCTTAGTTATTTGTTTGCTTGTTTGTTTATTCATTTATTTATTTGTTTATTCATTCTTTTGTTTATTTATTTATTTATTTGTTTGTTTGTTCCCTATATTATTCTTAGAAAATTGCTCAAATGGTGAACATATCCAACATACATTGCTCCTCTTATTTTTCTCACAACAAGAACTCTGTGAAGTGAGGCACTTAGCCATGAAAACCAGCTGGTTTTCATGGCTAAGGCGGGACTTGAACTCACCCTTTCTCACTTTCTAGCCTGGTGCCTTAACCACTAGACCAGTGATGGTGAACCTTTTTGCCCTGTGTGCTGAAAGTGTGTGGGTGCACGCTGTGGTGCATGCGCAAGTACCCATACCCATAATTCAATGCCTGGGGAGGGTAGAAACGGCCTCCCCCTCCTCCTGGAGGCTCTTTGGAGGCCAGAAATGGCCCATGGCCCAACTTCTGGTGGGCCCAGTAGGTCTGTTTCCAACTTCTGGTGGCCCGGTAGGCCCATTTTCCATGGTCCCCAGGCTCTAGAGGCTTCCCTGGGGCCTGGAGAGGGCAAAACTACTCTCCTGCATTTCCCTGGAGGCCCTCTGTAAGCTGAAGACACCTTCCCATAACCTCCATGTGAGCCGAAAATCAACTAACCGGCATGAACATGCATATCGGAACAGAGCTAGGGCAATGGCTTGTGTGCCAGCAGATATGGCTCCGCATGTCACCTGTGGCACCCGTGCCATAGGTTCGCCATCACTGTACTAGACCAAACTGGATCTTAATAAATGGGTGAGACTTTATTTTAAACTATTACATGGAAAAGAAAACTTTAAAACTACTCATGGGGTCTACCAGAGAGAATTTTTTTTTTTTTTTAAGATAATAATTTCAGCAGTGCAATTAAAGTCTCAGACCTTTTGTATATGTGAATCAATACGTATAAAGAAACAGCAAGGATTCGATCGTGCTCTTTTGACTTCCTTAACTTAATGGGAGAAAGTTAATTACTTGTATGACGTAGCCACATTTAATTGCCAGGCACAGGCTTGACAAAAATTAAATAAAGGACACCCAAGAATGTGCATTTAAACTTTCAGCAGTAACTGTTTACCATTTAACTCACTTTTCATTATACAAGAGGCAGTTTAATATATTAGGCTTGTTAATTAGCCGACAGTCAACAATTGGCCGTACTGTTTAAGAAGGTATATTAAATTATTTTCACTTGCCTTTCTTCTCTTACACTTACCATCGGCCCAAAAGATCAACAATGATACAGATCAGTGATCTGCAATTCTTTTTGTATCTAGGAACGGAATAAATTTTGATGCATTTATTTCATTTTCTCATATTGACTCCAAGCAAATATGTCTTGAGGTATGAATTATTATTTTAGTCTGGCCAAATTTCTGACATCCAGCAGAGATCTGTTTACTCATCCAGTTTGCATAAGCAAGGAGTAGTTTGCAGGATCAATAAGGTGGGATGCGGGGAGTGTGTTGAAATATATGTCCTAGAATTGCAGCTCTCAACAGGCCTGCAAAGTTTATTTATCTTTCATCTTTATAATTCAGTGCACCGGTTAGAAGTATTTTTATGTGATGCCATGGAAATTACTCATCAAATATTAATAGACACTAGGACTTTGTTTCAGACTTTGGTAATCTGTGGCCCAGTAAAAAGAATGAAAAAAACCCCCTAAAACTGATCAACTGAGATTTTCTTAAGCTTTACCTCTGGTGATAAAAGTGGCAAAACCCAATTATTTTTCTGCTCTTAGCTCATTTGGCATTTCTACGGTGAGCTGGTACTTTTTTTGGTAAGGAGAAACTTGAAGATACTTTACTATGAAGATTGGTTTATTTATTATTTATTATTTATTTATTAATCAAACTTATATGCTGCCCTTCTTATCCGACTAAGGGCAGCATACAGCATAATAAATACAATACAGTATACATGTGGAAATCTAATTTTAAAAAAATAGTGTTCCCTTGACTTTCACGGGTTCAACATTCGCAAAAATCTATACCACGGTTTTTCCCACCCGTGACGTCATCGCCAAACTTTTGTCCGCCATTGCTGATTGACTGAAATCATAGCATAACATAACATAAATAATTATGTTAATAAATATTAGGATCATTAAGTATCTTCTTCAATGGTGAGTACCAGTAATAATGGTGAGTAATAATGTAAAGGTTATTAAGGGAATGGGAAATTGTAATTTAGGGGTTTAAAGTGTTAGGGGATGTCCAAAAAATAGTGTACTTACTTCCGCATCTCTACTTTGCGAAAATTTGACTTTCACGGGTGGTCGTGGAACGCATCCCCCGTGAAAGTCAAGGGAACACTGTACTACAAAACTAATAGAATTTCTAAAAAATCCCATCTATCTTGACACAGTCATTTATATTCATCCAATCCAATCACTCACAGTATCGGCTGGAGCCAATTTCACCTCTCATAACCTCCATGTCCGGCTGGCAGAAGTCTTCAAAGCTTTGAGAAAGTCCAGGAGGGAGGGGGCAGTATGTATCTCTGGAGGGAATTCATTCCAAAGGGCCGGGGCTACCACAAAGAAGGCTCTTCCCCTAGGTCCCACCAGATGATATTGTCTGGCCCATGGGATCTGAAGAAGGCCGGCTCTTTGGGACCTAACCAGCCACTGGGATGCATGAGGCAGAAGACAGTCCCGTAGATTGGACTGTAATTATTACAGGGGTTATAGAGAGGACTGAGTTTGGCCTAGTTATCTGGGAAGAGATTGAGTTTATTAGACCTGATGAAGTGGACTGAATTAAGTTTGTCTACCTTTGCCAAACCACATCGATCATTAAGTTGTTTCCTACCAGATTAGTTAAGGCCTCCAAAAAAAATAACACATAGGTAGCTAAGGTTTTTCTGAGAGAGAGAGTGGTTTCACTAACCATTAATGAGGTTTTAAAAATGGCCTACTGGTTCTTTAAAAAAAAAAGGCATTGCTGGATTTCCACAGAACAAATTTCGTTCTGTCTCTAATTTTTCCTTCCTAACTTGTAATTCCAGAGGGCCCTGGAGAGAAAGGATTGTTTGTATCCTTTCAGACTTGGTTATAGCACTGAGACAACATTGATTACACTTGTCAGTGTGGTAAAGCATGGGATTGCCCCATGCTCCTTAATTTCTCTGTAACTTTTCAATACCATTGATCATAGCAACTTAGAGAACTGGAAATGGCAGTCGGACCAGGCTACCTACAGGACCGTCTCCTGCTCATATATCCCAACAGCCGGTTGGATCCCACAGGGTCGGCCTTTTCCAGATGCTGTCAGCAAAGCAGCGCCATCTGGTAGGATCTAGGGCAAGAGCCTTCTCTGTGGCAGCTCCAGTCCTTTGGAATCAACTCCCACCAGAGATTTGCACCCCACCCACTTTCCGGAAGGTTTTAAAGACACTCCTCTGCTGGCAGGCCTTGGGCCATTGAGCGTGAACACTCTGCTCCAGCCTACAGTATGATTGGGTTGAGATGAATCGGTTGAATGGTTGTATGTATTGGGTTTTAAGATTGGGTTTTTAAATTGGGTTTCTGATAAGACAGTTGGGTTTTTATAATTATCTGACTGTATTGTTTCTTAACTTGTAAGCCACCCTGAGCCTATGGATAAGGGCAGCCTAGAAATCCAATCAATCAATCAATCAATCAATCAATCAATCAATCAAGGGGCTCTTCTCATTCCTTTAAATCTGATTCCTGTTGGTGGAGAGAGATCAAGCTTTGGGCCTCAGGGCACAGCTTCTATTTATATCTATCTAAAACCACCAGATGAATCATCCATCAAGACCAGGTGAAGTATCATTAGTACATCATAATACGATGTTATGTTCTTCTGCCCTGGACCCACCAAGTGATGCTGTCAAGATTCTTTCCCTGTGCCTGGCGGCTGTATTCTGATGGAAAAAAATGGACTGCAGCAGAATTCTAGCCAAAATTAAATGTCTGTATGTTTTAGAACCTCGTGGATCTGGAAGAGTTCTGTCTTTAGGTCTAAATGGGGTTGCAATTATTGGGACAACATTGGTGCATATTTTGGAACATTTCACATCTGCTGCTGAAGGAGGAGATAGTATCTTGTTTGGCATTTATGCTTGTTCCTAGATTGGCAGAACCCGATCATGTTTGTTAGTGTCTTAGTCATCTATTGCTTGCACTGCTACAGTAAGCTGTACGTGGGACTTATTTGAAGAATGCAAACTGCAGCTGGCCCAGAATGTATCAACACTGTTTTGGGCACATCAAACCTCTTCCATGTAATATTGCTCTGAGTTATACTGGCTTCTAGAATCCTTCCAGATACAATTCAAGCTGTTGGTTATTATTTATTTATTTTATTTATTTATTGGATTTGTATGTCGCCCCTTTCCGAGGATTCGGGGCAGCTCACAACATATCAAAGAAAACATAACAATACATCTGGATCCAATTAATGTAATTAAAAAAACCTAAAAGTTCTAATATAATTAAAAACATTCATTACCATTCAGTCCATGAAACACACTAAAACACTTATTGGTCAGGGGGGGGGAGATCTAATGACCCCAGAGGCCTGGCGGCATAGATAAGTCTTTAAACTTTTTCAGAAGGCAAGGAGGGTGGGGGCAGTGTGAATCTCTGGGGGGAGCTGATTCCAGAGGGCAGGGCCCCCCATACAGAAGGCTCTTCCCCTAGGTCCCGCTGACCAACATTGTCTGGTTAATGGGACCCTGAGGAAGCCAACTCTGACCAGACATGGGATTCGCATGGCAGAAGGCAGTCTGGGAGGTAATCTGGTCCGATGCAATGTAGGGCTTTGTAGGTCATGACCAACACTTTGAATTGTGTCCAGAAACTAATCGGCAGCCAATGAAGTCCGCGGAGTGATGGTGAATTATGAGTATGCCTTGGAAGGCCCATAACCGCTTGTGTGGCTGCATTTTGGACGATTTGAAGTTTCCGAACACTCTTCAAAGGTAGCTCCATATCCATAAATCCCACACAATTAAATCATTTGTGGAATTTTTTGTACAAATATTTCTGTTCATCCCACCATTTGTCTGAAATGAGATAGGGCCGTGATGGTGCCACAGGCGGCATGTGAACCCATACTGAGGGCACACAAGGCGTTGCCCTATGTCAGTTCTAGCGCACGCACTAGCCAGCTGATTTTTGGCTTTGGGAAAGGCCGTTTTGCCTTCCAGAGGCTTCAGGGAAGTCTGTTTTTCCCAACTTCCGGTTTGTCCATTTGGCCATTTTTTTCAGTGAGGCCTATTTGCATCCATGGGGACAGAGTTGTTCAGAAATGTAATGAAAGTGTTATTAACAGAATCATCAATATCTCTTTAAATAAGGTGAAAACAATTGGTAAGATAAACTGATTTTTAAGTTTCTTTTAATACAGAATATCAGAGATGATCATATTTCATTTTCTATCTACAAGAATATATATTAATCATTCAAATCTGCCTTACTGAATGATTTACTTTTTAATTTTATTCTATAATGATAGTTTTTGATGATAGGCAAAATCACAACTCTTTAGAATTTTTTTTAATTTTAAACTGCTCTTATTAATTATTGATTTTAGACAATTCTCCTTGCTATGGAAATCTGAAATCTGCCATGGATTAAACAGAATCAGAAATATAATCCACATTGACAGACTAAAAAGAAATATATCACCAAGTCCAGTTGATATTTCCCCAAGTGTTCTTAAATAACTTTAAAAAATGCTGATCCTTTCACAAAAAGATTCAGCTTTTTTTTAACATCAGCATCTATTCCTGGGGACTGGAACAGAACCAATATGACCCCAATTTTTTAAAAAGGGATTACAGAATGAAAATGGAAACTCTGGACTATTCGGCTGAACTTCTGTTCTGAAGGGAAAAAATTGTAAGTATCAAGAAGATATAAAGCAGCACATAAAATAATGACCCACAGCTTACCAAAAAAAAAAAAGGAGCCATGGTGATTTTTGCAAAAGTAGTCTTGTTTCATCAGCTTTCTGGATTTTTTGAATATGTCAACAAAGATGTCATTTCAGTTGAACATAATTCAACCAAAAGTTCTTGATTTAATTTCCCAATAGCCTATGGAAATTTCATTCACAAAAGTCACTACCATAAGATAGATAATATAAATTTTCATAGATTAAAAAAGAGGTTAAAAAAACAGGAAGCAGAACGTAGGAATAAATGAAATAAATCCATATTAGATTGATGCACCTTGCAAACTAGGAATCTGTATAGATGGAGCTGTGACTGATTCTTTTAATAAATGCCAATAGAAGAGAATAGACGTCAGAGACGAACTCTTGGGTTGCAAGTGCTCACTCTATATTAAGTAGCATTTGTGTAAAGTAATACATGCTGACACATTAAAACTACACAATGTGTGTGTGTTTGCATGTGCACCTCTTGTGTGTATACCTCTGTGTGTGTTTGTGTGTATGTGTACTTATAGGATCTTAGTAGACAGTGACTGAGTAGGAATAGGTATTGCTCATGGTGGAAAGTTGTTGCAAAAACAATAGCCCAATATGTAGCTTTCTTTTAGACAATTTGCATATGTGACATTATTGTAAAGGAATTTTAAAATAGAGCTGACAGTCTCTGCTAGAATATTGCTTAACCAATGAGGTTATGTACAAAGGAAGAATATTGCACAGCTAGAAAAGGTGTCGAAAAGGCAACCAGAACGTAAATAATCAGAAAATGGTCAAGAAAAAACTGCAGCATTTGGGAATCAATGACTTTGAAATAAGTAGGATAAGGGAACAAATAATATTGAGAAAGATACTTTTCTCCTTTTCTGTCATTCCCAGTCTAAAGATAAATTCAGATATCCAAGAGGTTTTTTTTTTATTTCATTGAGCATATAATTAAACACTGGTATTTGTTGCCAGAAGCTATGATAATAGCAGGAAGAATTCAGACAAGAGCAACAAAGATGGTTAGAGGGCTGGAGGCTAAAACATATGAAGAATGGTTGCTGGAATTGAGTATCTCTAGTCTACTGATAAGAAGGACTAGGGGCAGGGGTTGGCAGCAGGCAGGATGGGGTGGAACACAGTTCCACCAGTAGAAATGAAGCTGTGGGCCCAGCTTTAGCTGACCATCACCCCCTCCCATCCTCTTCCTCCTCCTTGGAAAGTGGCAGGGAGACCAGCACCAACAGGTGTTGCAGGGGGGCCATTTCCTCCCCCTCTTTTCTCAACAGCTGATTGGCACCTAGCTACCCAGCCTGAGGTGGGGGGGCGACCCATGGGAAACACAAAGCAAATTGTCACCCCAGTAGAGCGACACTGGTGAAGCTGTAAGTCGAGGACTTAACAGTTCACTTGAATGATGATGATCGTTCAAGCCACTCCCACCTGGTCACATGGCCAGCAAGCCATTCCTACCCAGTCACATGACCATCAAGCCACACCCACAAAATAAGCCACACCCCCAGTGTGGCAGTAAAATTTTTGGCTAGGGGTGACATGATAGCAACTTTCCAAAATTCGAAGGGCTGCCACAAAGAAGTGGGGAGGGTGTCAACGTATTTTCTAAAGTACCAGAGGCAAGCCAGGAAGCAATAGATGGAAAGTCATTAAGGAGAGAAGCAACCTAGAACTAAGGAGAAATTTCCTAACAGGAACAGCTTGTTTTCAGGAATTGTTGATGCTCCATCATTGGAGGCTTTTAAAAAGAGACTGGACAGCCTTTTCTCTGCTATAGTCAGTGAAGGACTACCAACATTTTTACTACCACACTGTGGGCATGGCTTATGCAGGACGCTCTGCATTTTCTTTAACATCTTTCAGTGCAAATTGGGTGCTCTGGGATGGAGCTCCATTTTTACTACCCCACTGCATCCCCCCCGTCCGGCCAGTAGCCCACCCATGGATATAGTATAGGGTCTCCTGCTACCTAACAGACAAAATAATAGAAAATGAAAAAGCTAATGTGCTTTTGGACTTTAGAATTCAAACAGACAGGAAACTGGAGCACCACTTGAATATCAGCAGCATTGACAAAGTCGCCATCAGTGTGTTGCAAAAGAAAGCTGTACTTGGAACCAGTGTTCCCTCTAATTTTTTGGGTGGGTGGGTGGAAAAGTATGGTGTCTGAGCGGCAGTCCCTTTGGGACTGGGAGGCACTCTTTCCCTCTCACTCTTTCCCTCTCGGCTTCTGGGCAGGTTTGAAAAACTCTGAGTTGATGATGATTTTTAAGTGAGCCATTGCTCACTGCTCAGCTTAGAGGGAACTATGCTTGGAACAGCTCACATCCTGCAACTTTACCTTTAATATTATTAAATATCAATACCTGCCTGTCCTAGATCCTTGGGAAGGCCTCAATAGGCCAAATCCAATCTAAAACAATCTGGATGATTGGATGACCAGCTATAATAATGATTCAAAGGTGTTACCTTTGTACAGTGGTACCTCTACTTAAGAACTTAATTCGTTCTGTGACCAGGTTCTTAAGTAGAAATGTTCTTAAGTAGAAGCAATTTTCCCATAAGATTCAATGTAAAAGCAAATAATGCGTGCAAACCCATTAGGAAAGAAATAAAAGCTTGGAATTTGGGTGGGAGGAGGAAGAGGAGGAGGAGAGTCGCTACCGAAGGAAGAAGGTGAAGTGAGGGAATTAAAAAAAATCCCAAACTTTAAGACTTTAAAAAAAGAGAGGGACCCTGAGGTGGCAATGAGGAGCACGCCCCTCCAATACACCCGGCGCGAGGCTGCCTACCATACCCTGCCTCCCATACACTGGCTGCTGCTGCTACCTGCTGCCTCTTCCTTCCCATGCTGAAGGGCTCCCCTCTCCTCTCGCTCATAGCCGGCGCCTTTCCTTTGCTGTAATGACTCCTCGGCTGTCCAGAACAAAGGGAGCGTATCTTTTCTCTGGGTGCTGGCAGAGGTTTATTCACTCTGAACTGCCAAAGCTTCCTTAAGCGCCACCAAAAGGTTCCTCTGGCAGTCCAGATGGCCGGGATTAAAGGGGGAATGGCAGGAAACTGGCCGGGCCTTTGTGCCACTCTCAAATTTCCTGGGAATTTTTTCCGAGCTTGGGTTCTTAAGTAGAAAATGGTTCTTAAGTAGAGGCAAAAAAGTCTTAAACACCCAATTCTTATCTAGAAAAGTTCTTAAGTAGAGGTACCACTGTATATTTTTTTCCAGTCATCTGAGGAAATAAAAGGTTGCATCCCATTTTTTTCTTTCGCTAAAGTAATAAGCCATCTTAGCATTATGGCTGTATTTGAAGTATTTAACATATTATGGCCATATTATCCTTGCAAGTGAGCAAGAGAGTGTTTTAAATTTGAATAGTTGAAAAAAATAATCTCGTCAATTATTCAGAAAACTTCAATTAAAAGATAGCTGATTTCCTAAAGTCAGCTTGTAGAATTCAAGACCTCAGGGAAAACTATCATATCTTCTCTGCAGTAAGTAAATTAAGAGTGATTGTCAAAAAGGACAAAGAACTTCAAGAACTGAAGAACTGCAATTATAATAATCCCAGATAGTAAATGCTGCATAATGATGGCAGATATTAGTAAAATCTAGAATCAAGTCCAGAATATTAAAAGCAAATATGACTACGCAAAAGGAACAATATAAGGTAAATAAGATGTATGAGGTTGGTTGGACACAAATAGCTTTTAAGAAGGCCTCTTCTGCTCAATTGTTATTCTGATTTATTAGGATTACAACTTCTAGAATGTTAAGCAAGTATATCAGTGGTGGGATTCAATTTTTTTTTACTACTGGTTCTGTGGGCATGGCTTGGTGGGCAAGTCTTGGTGGGCATGGCAGGGGAAGGATACTGTAAAATCTCCACTCCCTCCCCATTCCAGGGAAAGGTTACTACAAAATTGCCATTTCCTCCCAATCAGTTGGTACTCGGGAGGCAGAGAATAGATGGGGGTGGGGCCAGTCAGAGGTGGTATTTATTGGTTCTTTGAACTACTCAATATTTTCACTCCTGTTTCTCCAAACTACTGAGAATTTCTGCTACTGGTTCTCAGAACCTGCTTAAACCCACTTCTGAAGTGTATGTAAAATTTTAATCTCGACACATCTGGAAAGCAATAGATTAAGGAAGGCTGTTTTAGAGAACACCAGATGGCAATACAGAGTTAAGCTGAATTAGCACAATGTAGAGCTACTGTCAAGGCCTTCTTCATTGTTAAAATTAGCCCAGGGCCCTCCCAAGACTGTGTACTCTCACCACTTCTCTCCATACACCAATGACTGCATCTCAAATGACCCATCTGTTAAACTACTGAAGTTTGCAGACAATACAACGATTGGACTCATTCGAGACAATGATGAATCCACATACAGATGGGAGGTTGAACAACTAACCTTGTGTTGTGACCGGAACAATCTAGAACTGAACACACTCAAAAACGTAGAAATGGTGGTAGACCATTTAGGAAAAACCCTTCCATCCTTCCACCTCTCACAATATGTACTAGACAACACAATATCAACAGTAGAGTCCCTCAAATTTCTAGGTTCTCTTCATATCTCAAGACCTAAAATGGTCACCTAACATCAAAAACATTATCAAAAAAGCACAACAAAGAATGTTCTTTCCACGCCAACTCAGAAAGCTCTAACTGCCCAAGGAGCTGCTGATCCAATTCTACAGAGGAATCATTGAGTCTGTCATCTGCACCTCTATAACTGTCTGGTTTGGTTCTACAACCCAACAAGACCGACACAGCCTTCAGAGGATAATCAGAACTGCAGAAAAAACCCTTGCTGCCAACCTGCTTTCCATTGAGGACCTGTGTACTGCACGAATAAAAAAGAGGGCGGTGAAAATAGTTTTGCCCACAAGATCATACGCTGCAACGTCCTTCCGGTCAACGACTACTTCAGCTTCAACAGCAACAACACAAGAGCATGCAACAGATTCAAACTTAATATTAATCGCTCCAAACTTGACTGTAAAAAATATGACTTTAACAATCGAGTTGTCGAAGCGTGGAACTCATTACCGGACTCAATAGTGTCAACCCCCAATCCCCTACACTTCTCCCTTAGACTCTCCACGATTGACCTCTCCATATTCCTAAGAGGCCAGTAAGGGGCGTACATAAGTGCACTGATGTGCCTATCGTCCCCTGTCCAATTGTCTTTCCTAATCCCTTTTATCATATATATTCTCTCCTTCTTATATATTCTCTTCCCATCTATTTCTCTTCTTTTTACTTCCTATCTTTATATATATATTACTCATTGTCTATTCTCTTTCATATGTATTGTATATTGGACAAAGTATAAATAAAATTAAAAAAAAATAAAATAGTTACTGACCCCTTACATCCTGGACACAAACTGTTTTAACTCCTACCCTCAAAATGTCGCTACAGAGCACTGCACACCAAGACGACTAGACACAAGAACAGATTTTTCCTGAACGCCATCACTCTACTAAACAAATAATTCCCTCAACACTGTCAAACATTTTACTAAGACTGCACTTCTATTTATGCTAGTTTTTTCTCATCATTCCTATCATCCTTTTTCCTCCAATCATACTTGGCCAATAAAGAATTCTATCTTCTCTTCTCTTCTCTTCTCACCCACAATGTATTACAACCATAGTTAAAGTGACATTGACCTAGATAAGAGATCTACCTGCAAGGTTACTGTCTCCCCCCAACCTCTTCATCTGTTCCATTAGAAGAAAAGTAGAATAGGTCTTTTATGTTGGATACCAATGTATGCATTTCCAAGATATGTAGCTATGCTAACAAGAAATAACAGGCTGACTTTCTGTTCTTCACTCCATTTTAGAATATTTTCTTCCTAGGATCTACAATTAAACCCACATGCTTTCTATATAGGACATGCTCAGTTCCCTTCTATCGTTTTGCTACATATCCATCTGCAGAACAATGAGTTTTCCAATGACCTTTTTAGCAACATCATTAGATGGGTTAATTGCAACACATATACTAATTAAGCCTTGCTCTTTTTAGCAGCATTGGTATAAGTGAGTGAGTGTACATGTAATTCATGTGTTGACCTTCACACACCCAGCTCTGAGATCATTCTTTGAACAGATGTATAAACGATGTCTAAGTGTACTTGTTATCCCAGTTCAAAATGGGTTATAGAACATTTTGGGCATCTACGTAATTTAAATACAATAATTAATGAGAATTATTTTCATTGTAATACGTAGGAACAGGACTTCCAAACTTTTTTCTATAAAAAGGAACAACTCTTGCTTATCCAAGTGATAAAGTTTCTTTCTTACTGTTAGATGGCCATTCTTCTTTGTAGATAAAGTATACATACTGATAAATAGCAGGGATGACAATCTCAAATCAGCAAAAAAAAAACCCATCAGTTTTCTGCCTTGAGCATTCTCTAAAATAGCATTTGTATGCTGAGGAGTTAGAATTCTGCACTTTTGAAAATAAATCCTCTTATGCCTAGAATGATCATAAAAGAACTTTGAGGAGTGGGTGAAGGCATGAGTTAGTTGACATTGTTAGCTCAGAAAAAGAAAGGGTCAGAGAGAAGGAAAATAAAAATTGAAGCGTGGTTGTGAATAATTATTATTTCTATTTTCTATTTTCTTGCTATGTGTTACCAGGTCTGAATCAAAAGTTTTTATTAGTGTTCGGCTGCAAAATTCTATTTCATTTTTTCCCTGCCAGTTCTCATTTAGCTTGAGGGAAGATAATGTGTGTCTGAAATATCTTTCAGAAGACAGGAGAAGTCTGAGGAACTATCGTGGATGGAGTTTGATGATGCTCTTGCATTTATTCAGATACAATATATAAGAGAATGGTGGAATGTTAAGGTTCAATCTTTCACTGTTCATTCTCTCTCCATCATTCTGGAGCCATGGTTAGAATGCAATACTGCAGGCTAACTTTGCCCCCAATCAGAAGTTCAATCTTGACCGGCTCAAGGTTGACTCAGCTTTCCATCCTTCCAAGATTAGTAAAATGAGAACTGAGATTGTTGGAAGCAATGCGCAGACTGTTGACTGCTAGAGAGTGCTATAAAGCACTATGGAGTGATATATGTCTAAATGCTAGTGGTAGGGCTCTTCTTCAGCCTTCTTGGCTTTCTGTACATCACTTAACTTTTGAGGAAAAACATAAAAGACCAACTTTCACTGAGGAGGAAGATAGTTCTAAGAGTAGTTCTAATATCAGTAACATATAAGAGGGATTCTTGTGTTTGTGAAAGTTTTAGAGAATTTCTGTTTTTCTAAGATTAAATCAGCAACCCAATTTCTTTGTCTAGGACTTTGGTAGAAATGTTCAAAAGGTGATTTGTTATCAGCTCTAGTTGTGGTTTTCATAACCAGACTTCTCATTTTAATAACTTGGTACATGATTTAAGTATGACAAAAATGTATCTCAAGGTTCTATCTTTTTTCTCCCAACAAATTGCCCAGATGTCACTCAAACCCTTTTGGAAAATGGAAGTCCAATGTCTAATGTTGGATTTAGTCCCTGAAGATCTAAATTTATTTTTGCCTCAGGAATACTGTTTGAAAATAGACTGAGATTTGATTAGATGCCTTGTAGCAAACATTATTTAACTTGAGAAAGAGATTTGTTTCAAGGAGTAGCAAAAGTTAATATAGCCACAGAAAATATAAGAGAGAGAGGGAGGAGGAAAGAAGAGAGAGAGAACTTAATTGGTAATTGTGATATTTTGCTAGGACTGTGACCCATTCTTTTATCTTCTGTTTATGTTAAGATTTCTCAAATTGAATAAAGATTAGATTATGATTTTATTTTCCATTTACTTATTTGTGAATATATCAAAACTGAAATAATTTGCTAGTTGTTTTGTTCTGACTTAGAGATTTCTAATAGAGATAAGCTATGAAAGTAGTGGATGATAAAGCCTTGACTTACAGTCCTTGAGTTACAACCACAATTGAGCCAAAAAATTATGTTGTTAAGTGAGTTTTACTCCATTTTTATGAACTTTCTTGCCACATTTGTTGAGTAAATCACTGATTTAAGTATGTAAGTTGGTATGTAAGATACTAAGCTAAGTTAGCATCATGGTTATTAAGTGAACCTGGATTTTCCATTGATTCCGATTGTCAAAAGATCGCCAAAGATGATCACACAATTCCAGTACATAGCAACCATTAAAAATATGAGTCAGTTGCCAACCATTTGAATTTTGATCACATGACCATGAGGATGCCACAATGGTTGTTAGCGTGAATAACTTAAATAAGTCCCTTTTCTGTAACTTCAAATGGTCCCTAAACCATTCAACCACTAAATCATTCAATCTTCTGCTGAATACTGTACAGATAGATTCCACTGATTAATTTTTCTGTGGGGAAATTTCTACTTAGTTCTAGATTGCGTTTCTGCTCAGTTGCTTCTTGTCTTGTCTTCAGGTATTTTGGAGAATAGTTTGACTCCCTCTTCTTTGTGTCAGCCTGTCAAATATTGGAACATTGCTATCATGTCTATTTAATCTCCCCCCATTAAAATAGAAAAACATAATTCCTGCAACTGCTCATATGTTTTAGCCTCCAGTTCGCTAATCATGTTTGTTGTTTTTCTCTGCACTCTTTCTAAAGTCTCAACATCTTTTTCACATCGCTGTGACCAAACTGCATTCATTTTCATTTCATTTTTCATTTTATTGGATTTGTATGCCGCCCCTCTCCGTAGACTCGGGGCGGCTAACAACAGTAGTAAAAACAACATGCGACAATCCAATACTAAAGAAGCTAAAAACCCTTATTTTAAAACCAATCATACATACGAACGTACCATACATAAATTGTGGAAGCCTAGGGGGAAAGAATATCTTAATTCCCCCATGCCTGACGACAGAGGTGGGTTTTAAGAAGCTTGCAAGAAGGGTGGGGGCTATTCTAATCTCTGGGGGGAGTTGGTTCCAGAGGGCCGGGGCCGCCACAGAGAAGGCTCTTCCCCTGGTTCCCGCCAAACGACATTGTTTAGTTGACGGGACCCGGAGAAGGCCAACTCTGTGGGACCTAACTGGTCGCTGGGATTCGTGCGGCAGAAGGCGGTCCCGGAGATATTCTGTTCTGGTGCCATGAAGGGCTTTATAGGTCATAACCAACACTTTGAATTGTGACCGGAAACTGATTGGCAACCAATGCAGACTGCGGAGTGTTGGTGTGACATGGGCATATTTAGGGAAGCCCATGATTGCTCTTGCAGCTGCATTCTGCACGATCTGAAGTTTCCGAACATTTTTCAAAGGTAGCCCCATGTAGAGAGCGTTACAGTAGTCGAGCCTCGAGGTGATGAGGGCATGAGTGACTGTGAGCAGTGACTCCCAATCCAAATAGGGCCGCAACTGGTGCACCAGGCAAACCTGGGCAAACGCCCCCCTCGCCACAGCTGAAAGATGTTTCTTTAATGTGAGCTGTGGATCGAGGAGGATGCCCAAGTTGCGGACTCTCTCTGAGGGGGTTAGTAATTCCTCCCCCAGGGTAATGGATGGACAGATGGAAGTGTCCTTGGGAGGCAAAACCTACAGCCACTCCGTCTTATCAGGGTTGAGTTTGATTCTGTTGACACCCATCCAGACCCCAACAGCTTCCAGACACCGGCACATCACTTCCAATGCTTCACTGACTGGACAAGGGGTGGAGATGTAAAGCTGGGTATCATCTGAATATTGATGATACCTCACCCCATGCCCTTGGATGATCTCACCAGCGGTTTCATGCAGTACAGTATTCCAGATGTGGTCTTATTAACAACTTTTTTAATTCAATAGGGGAAGTCATTGGGAAACAATGGATTCACTTAACAACCATGTTACTAAATTAACAAGTACAGTGATTCACTTAACAAATCTGGCAAATGGAGCAAAACTCACTTAACAAATTTCTCACTTAGCAACCTAAATTTTGGGCTCCATTGTTGTCAAAAGTTGAGGAATACCTGTACATCAGTGCTGGGACTCAATAGTGTCAACCCCTAATCCCCAACATTTCTCCTTTAAACTATCCACAATTGATCTCTCCAGGTTCCTAAGAGGTCAGTAAGGGGTGTACATAAGTGCACTAGTGTGCCTCTCGTCCCCTGTCCAGTTGTCTTTCCTTTATCTCATATATCATATATATTTTCTTCCTTTCGTATATCTTCTCCTCTATTTTATATTTTTCTTTATATATACTGTATTACCTCATGTCTCTTCTATATGTATTGTGTATTGGACAAAATAAATAAAAAAATAATAAATTAATTAATAAATAAATATCGGTTTGCCCTGGTTCAGAACTGGTAGTGGTGGTGGCAAAAGGCTCCACCCATCCACCCAGACATCATCAGGGATGATCTGCGCATGTGCAGAAGCACACATCTCTGAACCAAAGGTAGGTGAAAGCCATTACTGCTGTACATCCTATAAATACCAAACAGAATAAGAATCTAACATGAACATGGCATAAATATAAAGTTGTTGAATGATATCATGAAAAAAGTAGCTACTGAATTTATACTTATTATTTTTAAATTTTGCTTCTGTTTTTATTTCTGTCCAGCTTTTCAGATTTTTTTTATTTAAAATCCTTTCAAATTTTGTTCTGGCCTTTATAAGAGAAGCAGCTTTTCAATTTCCCTTCTGTATCACAAATCAATTAGTGTTAAATCAGCCTCCCATGTCCTGAGATCACAAATCAATTTGTGATAATTAAAGCACTCTGTAAAGTTTTGTGTTTCTGCTGCATTTTAGCACTAGGGTGTGACAAATGAATTGGTCATATCAGCTAAATTGTTTTGATTCAGAAAGTGTTTTATAATTGCTATAACCACTGTCCCTAACTCTTGAAATTCTGGGAGACAATATTATGTTATCATTATTCTGATATATACTAGTTTAGTGCTGAGTTATTGTTTTGTTGTATTATTTAGGAGCCATAGTGGCACAGTGGATAGAATGCAATATTGGAGGCTAATTCTGCGACCAGGGGTTCGATCCTGATCGGCTCAAGGTTGACTCAGCCTTCCACCCTTCAGAGGTCAGCCAATTGAGGACACAGATTGTTGGGGGCAATATGCTGACTCTGTAAACCACTGAGAGAGGGCTATAAAGCACTATGTAGTGGTATATAGGCCTAAGTGCTACTACTATTTCAGTGAAACCTCATTTGTTTACTGTGCATTAAACCTGATTTCAGGAATAATAATAATAATAATAATAATAATAATAATAATAATAATAATAGCAACAACAACAACAACAATAGCAATAACAACAAAAATAACAACAGAGTTGGAAGGGACCTTGGAGGTCTTCTAGTCCAACCCACTGCTTAGGTAGGAAACCCTACACTACTTCAGACAGATGGTTATTCAACATCTGCTTAAAAACTTCCAGTGTTGGGGCATTCACAGCTTCTGGCTGTCAGGAAATTTCTCCTTAGTTCTAAGTTTAGTTTCCACCCATTGCTTCATGTTCTATAGGCATAACTGGAACATGACTGGAACATTTTGGAGACCTGTTCCTCCTTCTATACAGATGCTTTTTCTCCTTTCCACCAAACTCAATGTTGCTTGTGATCACAATTACAGATTTAATGTTGGTCAAGATCCAGCGACTATTAAATTTATGACATTAAATCCACAAACCTGAAGAGAAATAAGCATAGTTTGAGGGCTGCTTTTCCTATTAATCTTTCACTTCCTCCTCTAAAGATGGATCAAAATGCTGTTGTGGCTAATCCATTTTTCATACACTTCTTTTTTTTTTTGAAGCTGTTAACTTCTTGGGATACATTCAACTTCAATTGCCATAAAAGCTCCTAAAGGATAGCCAACAGAGGATGCTGTCAGGATTTACAAAATGTAGACAACAACAAGAACAACAACAGAGTTGGAAGGGACCTTGGAGGTCTTCTAGTCCCTATTAATCTTTCACTTCCTTCTCTAAAGATGGATCAAAATGTTGTCATGGGTAATCCGTTTAACAGAAGCATAAAAGTGGTGAAATCTACTTATATTCCCTACTGGTTCATTACATGCGCTTTTTCAACCTTTGCACATGTGCAGAAGGTTAAAAATGGTGGCACCCGGACAGATGGGCGGAGCTTCATGTTGCCGCTGCTACCAGTTCTCCAAACTACCGGTAGCCAACACTACCAGTACACTCGAACTGGGCCAAACCAGGGGCTTTTTGGTTGTGGAAGTCTTGTGTTTAACCATTAAAAAAAAAAACCTTTTAAAAAATCTGTATTTTCCATAGAAAAGAGCTCTTCTGATCTCATGGAGGACTATAATGCAGCTTTTCCCCTCTGGAGTTCTCCTGATGTATTAGGAGTTCAACTCCCCAAATTCTAATTATTAAGAGGATTGCAGACTGAGCCCATCCAGAAGGCATCATGTTGGAATACAGTTATACCTTGTCTTACAAACTTAATTGGTTCTGGGACGAGGTTCTTAAGGTGAAAAGTTTGTAAGACGAAACAATGTTTCCCATAGGAATCAGTGGAAAAGCGATTAATGCGTGCAAGCCCAAAATTCACCCCTTTTGCCAGCCGAAGCACCCATTTTTGCGCTGCTGGGATTTCCCTGAGGCTCCCCTCCATGGGAAACTCCACCTCTGGACTTTTTGTTTTTGCGATCCTGCAGGGGAATCCCAGCAGGGGAACCCCAGCATCGCAAAAACAAGCTCGCTGGCAACGGAAGTCCGGAGGTGGGGTTTCCCAGCGAAGGGAGCATCAGTGAAATTGCAGCATTGCAAAAACATTGAAGTCCTCGAAATCCCACCTCTGGACCTGTGTTTTTGCGATGCTGGGATTCCCCTGAGGCTCCCCTCGCTGGGAAACCCCACCTCCGAACTTCTGTTGCAGCATCACAAAAACACGGAACACGGAAGTCTGCAGGTGGGGTTTCCCATGGAGGGGAGCCTCAGGGGAAACCCAGCAGCGCAAAAACGGGTGCTTCACTGGCAATGGAAGTCCAGAGATGGGGCATCCCAGTGGCAGCGGTGGGTTTGTAAGGTGAAAATAGTTTGTAAGAAGAGGCAAAAAAATCTTAAACCCCAGGTTTGTATCTTGAAAAGTTTGTATGACGAGGTGTTTGTAAGACGAGGTATCACTGTACACTGGTTTTCTTTTGGTGCTTTGAGGATGTTTTCTCAGCTTGCAATAACAAGTGCAAGCTGAGGAAATTGTTAAACTTCTTTCAAAATAATGCCCCATAATAAAGTATGATAAGAAAAGACCAGATTAGCTTGACAAAAATGCAACATCTAACTTTAGACAGTAGTCAATTAAATGCTTCTGGAAAACTGAAAACTGATAAAAATGTCTTCTTTCCTTGATGCTTTGCAGCAACTCATATTCAGAAGCAATTTTTATAAGACTTCTGAAAGACTTTGCTTTTGGGAACAAGTGGAATAGTTGAACCAAAATTATTTTCTTCCTTGCTTTATATAGCTGTTTTTTTCGTGCCTGCAATCAATTCACTGATGTGTTTTCTGAACAGATGAAAAAGTGCCAGAATGAATTAAATAAAAACAAGCTATTTCTCAAACTGGTAGGGGTACGTCAATATCTACCTTAGTGATACACTTCACCTAAGGCATACATTTAGATAAACTTCAGCCCCATGTTCCTGAAGGTCTTTTTTTTTAATGAAAGTTTTAGTGGTTTTCCAAAAAGTGTAAAACTATAGTTGGAATGACACTGTTAAATCTATAATATAATTCTGTCTTTGGCACTATAGATAGTAAAAAAAAATTGAAGCAGCAAGAAAACTTTAGGGAAGATAAGAAAGCACTTACCTGCAAACAAAGCAAGACAATAATGGGGTATGGGGGGGGATAAGATTTATCTTTTTAAAACTCCTATGCCTTCAAAATTTTCTCAACAATGTTGCCCGTTTTATCTCATTTAGCCATTAAAGTGGAAAAACAATTTTGCGCCCCCTAAAAAAAAATCAAGAAGCCATGAGGAGAGAAGAGTTTCCTAAAGAAATTCATACTTCCTCAAGAAAAAAAAATGTAACTCAATGTACAATTTTAGCCTTGGCCATTCAGATCATCATCTGCTTCCTTACATTGCATTATTTCCTTTGGTACTTTATTTATTTATTAGATTTGTATGCCGCCCCTCTCCGAAGACTAGGAACGGCTAACAACAATAAAAAAGACAATGTAAACAAATCTAATATTAAAAATAATCTTAAAAACCCCAATTTAAAGAACCAATCATACCATGTATAAATTCTATAAGCCTAGGGAGAAGGGGAAATTTCAATTCCCCCATGCCTGATGACAGAGGTGGGTTTTAAGGAGGTTGCGAAAGGTAAGGAAGGTGGGGGCAACTCTGATACCTGGGGGGAGCTGGTTCCAGAGGGTCGGGGCCACCACAGAGAAGGCTCTTCTCCTGGGTCCCACCAAACGACATTGTTTAGTCAACGGGACCCGGAGAAGGCCAACTCTGTGGGACCTAACCGGTCGCTGGGATTTGGGTCTTTCGGGTCTTTCTACCATCTTCCTTGTGAGACTTTCTCTAGATTCTGTTGTGGTTGGCTTCAGGCCAGCTCCTGTGGCTGGGGATTTTGACGAAGAGTCGTGGGAACTGTCTGTTTCCAGAAGGCCCGTCTGGCTGCAGCATGAGTCAGATGAGTCAGACAGGGAATCAGAATCTGAGACAGGGAGAGACAGGGAGCAGGAAGGGACAGCAGAGACAGAGAGGGGAATGGATTCAGCCAGTCAGAGGTTCCTCGGAATCAGAAAGGGAAGAATTAATAAGTAACCCTATTTTGAATCCTCGAGTACGAAGAATGTTGGGAAGACAAGAGCAGCTGCACAAGCACAGAAACAAATGATAAGACACAGCTGATAAGACTAATGATACTGCTGCAACCTTGATAAAAACAGGAGGGTTGGAGTGATTTGTGTGGGATATTATCGTTTGAGTTTTGAAGAAGAGGCATTGATGCATCGTGGTTTCGTTTTGGATTTTGGACTTCTGTGAACTTTCTGACACTCAAGCAAGAAGTACTGTGCGGACTTAAGTAACTCTGAGTAACTCTGACCTTCTGGACTAATAATTCAGCATTGCTCTGGCATTCCCGTAGGCGTACAGCCCTCTGTATATAAAGGAAACCTTTTTGTTTTATTGTTCTCAGGTTGTGTGTTTGATTTATTACTTGGGTGGCTAGAAGCCAGGCAGAACAGATCCCAAATATTTTACTTGTTCATCAGCGTTCTGCCCAAGTTAAGACTTCAGATACTTCCTATTAGTAATCACTTTATAAATACTATATCAAGAACAACCAAAAGTAAATTGTTGGCTTATCTGTTCTTCTGTCACCTGCAAAAGATTGTTAAAGAGGTTGAATTGCTTCAGCATTTCAAAAGGACTCTCTTTAACTCATCTGAGCTGTGAACAATAGTAGAAAGTTCCTGATTGCCACACTAACCTGGCTATTTTTGGTTAATGTCAGTGCAATTTGCACATGTTTTTTTTCCCTCCTTCAACACTGCCCACCTCAGGGAAATTACAGGTCTGTAATTCAAATTTGACCTTCAAAGCCTGAAAGCAGCCTGGGCCAGATTTCCAAAATGCATAAAGCAGTTGTTTACTGATTTTTGAGACTGATGGATACAGTATGCCAAGATACCAAAAGGAATAAAAATTCATGACAATGGGGCTCTCCAACATCAACAGTGGATTTTTATCTTAATGAAGGAAACCAAAGCACAATACAATTAATTCTCATCAATATTCTTCAGAACCTTCATAGAGAAGGAATATATGTAGACAAAGTATTCAGTGAGTAGAATCTGAAAATAATAATTGTCTTTCCTCTGGAGCTCAAATCATTACAGGATCTTTCTCTATCAGATACTGTGAGGATAAGCAAGACCCATTAAGTTTCCACAACTGAGGTTAGCCTTGATCATGTGTCTCCTGATCTTCATCCAACACATAGCACTTTACCAATTCTTTGAAAAGGGTCTCTAAAATATCTGATATTTGAATCTTAGGTGTTCAGACTTTCTGAACTTTGTTTTTATGTAACTTGGAAAGCTGCCAAAGTCCGATACCTGACGTACAAACCACTAAGATAGCACACTTCTGGAAAACACGTCTCAAGTACCAAAGACAGGTAGTCCTCGACTTACGACTAGAATTGAGCCCAAAATTTATGTTGCTAACGGAAACATTTGTTAAGTGAGCTTTGCCCCCATTTCTTGCCACACTTTTTAAATGAATCACTTCAGTTGTTAAGTTAGTAAGCCGTTTGTTAAGGAAATCTGATTTCACCATTGACTTGCTTGTCAGAAAGTTGCAAAAGATGATCACATGATCCAGAAACAATGCAACCGTCATAAATACAAGCCAGTTGCCAAGTGTCTGAACTTTGACCCCATGACCACAAGGATGCTGCAATGATTGTAAGTTTGAAAAGTGGTTATAAGTCACTTTTTTCAGTGCCACTGTGACTTTGAACGGTCCCCAAATAAACTGTTGTAAATTAGAGGAGTACCAGTACTAGTCTGCACGAACTCACTTTTCTCCTTGTTTGGTAGAAGTTTTATTAGGAAGGTAATATAAGTCAGAGTTCTTTCTCTCTGAGAAATTGTGCACCTTCCTTAAACCTTAACATTTTGCACTTTGCCTTCTGAAACAATTTCTCCCAACCCGTTGTGGCTAATAATATGCAACTTACATGGATGAGTCAGACCTGCATTGCAGAAGTCAAATACTGTTTTGCAAGGAAGTCTTGAACATGTAATGAAGTGACCTGACAAAATAAGAGGACAGGCTTTGCCCATCTCAAGAACTTAAAAAAAAAAAAAAGACTTATGAACTCAAATGCCTTTCCCCCTTAAATTAGTAATACATTTAGGTTAGCAAACTTTTCCCATCATTGTAGTTATTTGACAAAAGATGAGGGCTGGCAATGTTTTGAAAGCTGCTGTCTGTTTATTTGGGTTTGGTAGAGGGTTTGGTAAAGTAGAGAGGATAGAGATATGAAGCAAGCATAGCTTTGACGGGGATAATAATTTTTGTTTTGGGGTTTAGATTTAATTGTGTTAGATATTTTAAGATGACAATCACAATTTTCATTGGGGAAACTTCTTCAGGGGACACTGGGGGCCATAAAAAGGTTTTGGGGGCTGCAACAGGCAGCTAAGTCACAGATTGTGTAAATCTGAAAATATAGGCATCTTTTAAAAATAGAGAAACAACAGGACTTCACTATTTTTATGAACACTATTAATAGTTCAAGTAATACTAGTAGGTAAATGTAACCAAGTTTTTGTATTAAATGCTTGGTATAGAAGTTTGACATGCTGCCACTTTCTTCAATCAATGAACCTACTTTCAAGAGTTTCCAAGGACGTTGAAGTCAATGGAAAAATCTGTGTTGGTTTAACTTGAATCTATTTATTGTAGACTAGATTTTCAGACTAGCCCATCAGTAAACATTTGAAATAACCATTTATATCACAGCTCCAAAAAATTTCACTCTGCTTGTTTGCTTTTTATAGCAGTTGAAAAAAATATTTGACATTTTACATATGTTTGTGATTAAGAAGACTCCTAGATATGGAAACACAAATGTTGCATAACATTTACAAAGTTATCATTAAAATAAAGCCCAATCATTAAGAAGAACCTTGATAATGAAAACCAAATGAATTATGAATAATGAATTGATGCTAATGTGGTATTTACTAAGCAAATCATCTTTAATAGAAGCTTCCATATTTTAGTATATCAAAACTCCCTTTCAAATGACTATAAAACACAGATTTTCCAGCAGTTGTAGTCACGTAATGCCTAATTTAAAATAACAGGAATATTTTATGACTATTTGGATACCTTTTGGAGTAAAAACACTAGTTGGATGTTGTAAATTCAACAAAGCCATGTGCTTTCATGATCTTCAGTACGGTTGAGAAACTCACAGTTCTCCAAATGGTGCTGAAGAACAGCTCCAAGCATTTGATGGATTGGTATTAAAAATAATCTGGAGGACCAGTTTCACTCTTCGTGGACTTCAATCTACTTTATTAAATATATACTTTTATAAGATTAACACAATTTTAAAAATTGCCATATGCATATTATGATAGAAATAAAGTTGAAATAAAGATATGATAGAAATAACATGGAGAATTATGAGTTCGGTTACTGATATTCTGAGGAACAGATAATAATAAGTGGTCAAAGCAATGGGAACTGCAGTTTAATGTTTCCAAATGTAAAATAATGCACTTGGGGAAAAGGAATCCTCAATCTGATTATTGAATGGGCAGTTCTGTGTTAGCAAAAACTTCAGAAGAAAAGGATTTAGGGGTAGTGATTTCTGGCAGTCTCAAAATGGGTGAACAGTATGGCCAGGCAGTAGGGAAAGCAAGTAGAATGCTTGGCTGCATAGCTAGAGGTATAACAAGCAGGAAGAGGGATATGTTTATCCCGCTGTATAGAGCGCTGGTGAGACCACATTTGGAATACTGTGTTCAATTCTGGAGACCTCATCTACAAAAAGATATTGATAAAATTGAACAGATCCAAATATGGGCTAAAAAGTGGTGGAAGGTCTTGAGCATAAAACTTATCAGGAAAGACTGAATGAACTCAATCTGTATAGTCTGGAGTACAGAAGGGAAAGGGGGGACAGAATCGAAACATTTCAATATGTTAAAGAGTTAAATAAGTTTCAGGAGGGAAGTGTTTTTAATAGGAAAATGAACAGAGGAACAAGGGGGCACAATCTGAGCTTAGTTGGGGGAAAGATCAAAAGCAACGTGAGAAAATATTTTACTGAAAGAGTAGTAGATGCTTGGAACAAACTTCCAGCAGACGTGGTTGGTAAATCCACAGTAACTGAATTTAAACATGCCTGGCATAAACATATATCCATCCTAAGATAAAATACAGGAAATAGTATAAGGGAAGACTAGATGGACCATGAGGTCTTTTTCTGCCATCAATTGTCTATGTTTCTTTGTTTGTAATAAGAAGACCTGCAAACGTAATGTGTTGAGACAGAAATATTTCTAAATTGTTTGATCTGATAGAAGACACATTTCTAAGGAACTGACTCAGTATCTCCCATGCATTTATGCTGGCAAAAAAAGAAGAATATTCTCCCATTAATTATTATAATCCAAACCCTTTGGATAAGGGGATACTTGTACAGTATGCATGCAACTTTCAGCTTTATATTTTCAATAGCTAATCAATTAAATCTGATGTAGTAAGTCTATGTATTTCACAAGGCTGAAAGAAAGATATATTTCAGATAAAGTAATTAAAATGGAATATAAATATAACTAATCTAAGAAAAAGTTGATGGGAATAACTTGATAGAGGTATCCTAGCAAAACTATGAATAAAGGAAGAAAGAACATATCCTCCAAATTTACATAGCAAGCTATATCAATACTCCAAATAGCATTTAAAGATAGCAGCAATAGTTGACCTTATTTGACCTTGGAAGCTGAACAGGATTTATCTTGGTCTGTACTTGGATGGGAGAGTATAAGACAATGCCATGAGTGTACATGGGACTGGGAAGATACCAAAAAATCCTAGGAAGCAGCAATAGGAAATCATTTTTGTACCATTGCTAAGAAACCTTCATGGATATGTCCCTGATGTGACCAGGAGATGAGCTTGACTTGATGGATACTTTATCTTCTTTAATGATGATAAATAAACTTGCAGATAGCATGGCATATGGATCAAAGCAATCGTTTCTTCTCTGACAATGGGAGCATTTTTCAATTCGTGCTTCTGCCATTGTATATTATCAGGGCTGTAAAAGGCATTTCATCTGTTTACTGCCCATTGGAGTCATATGAAACATAGAGTTTGCACATTAAGGGAAAATGTGTAAACCACAGTGAGAAAGTTGATGTGAGCTATTGATTCAGTTCCTTTTCATGGGATGAAAAGTGGTGGTGATGACTGGCAAATTGGAAAGTGAAACACTGCTCAGTCAACACCATTAACACTCATAGAAACACCATAAAATACCCATAGAAAGTGTATGAGCCCTATATTCTGCATGCCTTCAGTTTTCAATGACTTTTTTTGACATTGGTACTAGCTAAAATGGTTAACCAATGAAGGATATTTACAGATTTTCAATTATAACAGTAATATTAGGCAGTTGGTTTGAGCTCCAAGCTTGGCAATATTCGTTGCAAACATTTCATCACCATTTGAGGAAATATTGTCAACATGTTTTGAGTTGTGCTCGTCTGTCAGAACACAGGTTTTTAAATACCTTTTAAATTCATAAAATACCTTTTTATGAAATGCAGATTAGTCTCAATATTGTTTGTTCAGATATTGCTGAGTCATGGTCTGATTTTGGACTGTTTGTTTGGCTGGCTGTTGTTGCTGGGGTATTTGTTAAGTACTGTGTTGATGCAGAATTAGGATTAGATGGGTGCTTCTGGGTGCTTCTTCTCATGACCTGGTTTCGTCTTATTTGATAGTTCGAATGGCTGGCTGTTGTTACTGAGACATGGTCCAATTTTTTGTTGGCTGACCACAGACAATGCACGTTGTCCCCAATAATTTGGATCCACACCCTACTAACTTTGGAAGGATGGAAGGATGAATCACCTTGAGCTGATGAAAGTTGATGTGAGCTATTGATTCAGTTCCTTTTCATGGGATAAAAAGTGGTGATGATGACAGACTTTTTGGCATCATGAACCACAGTGGACAAATGCATACATCATCATTTCTACTAAATCTGCACTTCTATTCTACTAGTTTTTCTCATCATTCCTTTCACCCATTTCCTCCCATGTTGACTGTATGACTGTAACCTGTTGCTTATATGCTAAGATTTTTATTAATATTGCTTCTTCATTGCTTATTTGATCCCTATGACAATCATTAAGTGTTGTACCACATGATTCTTGACAAATGTATATTTTATTTTATGTATGCTGAGAGCATATGCACCAAGACAAATTCCTTGTGTGTCCAATCACACTTGGCCAATAAAAATTCTATCTAAAAATTCTATCTATAATGTTGAATGTAGGAAAAGCACCCTTTTGTTTCACCTATGTAAACTGAAAAACTAATTGATGACATGAATTGTTTTTCTAAATTTGGCATGATAAATATAACACATTGCTCCAAATTTAGTATCCCAACCTTTCTTTTTGGCAGCATTTGAACACAGCTTTGAGTATTTAAGACTAATTATAAGGAAAAACCTCCTGTATTTTACATTTGCTGTTCCTCTTTACCTTGAATCATGGCTCTTAACACAAGTAAGACAATAAGTAAGAAAGGGTCATTTAATACTATCTCACTTTGAAATCAAAATGCAATCGGAGAATGTGTCTTGATTGTTTCAATAACAAATATTTATTTATTTTATTGGATTTATATGCCACCCTTCTCCAAGGACTCCACGGAATTATAATGCTAAATATAATGCTATTTGTTAATATGCACTAAAGCACAATTTATTTTGGTTAAAAACTGCTAGAGAATCTACTACCTATATAGGCAGACTGTTTCACTGATGGAGAGATTTTGTTCTCAGGAGGTTTTTCCTTATAATTAAATAGTCTTAAATACTCAAAGCTATGTTCAAATGCTGCCAAAAAGAAAGGTTGGGATACTAAATTTGGACCAATGCGTTATATTTATCATGCCAAGTTTAGAAAAACAATTCATGTCATCAATTAGCTTTTTCAGTTTACATAGGTGAAACAAAAGGGTGCTTTTCCTACATTCAACATTATGATGATGTATGTATTTGTCCACTGTGGTTCATGATGCCAAAAAGTCTGTGTTTTACATTTGCTGTTCCTCTTTACCTTGAATCATCCCCCCTCCCCCGCCCCCCCACACAGTTAATAGACAAGCAAAATTAACTACTTCATAATCCCATTTGGAATTGTGCTAGGTACAGTATTTCTTCACTCTCTAAAAAACCCCAAAAAAACATCCTTTAAGTGATAGGCCAATTTGGCAACTGTTCTTAGACTCAATTGCTGATTCTCCTGGTGTTCATTCATGCTCTCTCACATCGTTCTTTTGATACAAAGTAATGAAGACGTCGGGTTTAAGACTACCTACACACTGCTTTGATAAAAGATAATATCTTTTTAATGCAGTATTAATTCTTTTTCTGTCCTACAACTACATTTACTTTGAGTGACTTATACCCGTTTTGTCCACGCGTTGCTCAATCCTGGCAATGTATAATTATGTCTCTGAACTGCTGATAGTGAGCTTTAGTTAAATGCCATTCCAGCTTTCCAGAGCATAGCAGTAGCTGTAATAGGAAAAATATTTTAATTGATGTGTGTTTAGGGATAAGCATAGTATGTCTTTTTTTCCTTTTTTGTTCATCACTAATGATAAAATCTCATAAACAAAACATGTTTGCCGCACAACAGATAAATTTTTATGTGCAGATTTTATGAAGGTTAACCAAAAACCCAACCAACAAACAACATGAGTATAGGGTAGATAAAACCGTGCACAATGCATTTAAGATAGCTGAAATGAGAGGAAAATTCACTAGCAAGCAAAAAACAAAACAAAATAAAAAACGAAGCCTGTGATGCAAGAAGACAACAGTAAAAATTACAAACATTGTGTGAAACAGTTGTAAACATTGTGTGAAACAGTTTTATGTATCTACAAAATTTAAAAAATCCCATATTTCCTAAAATAGTGTCAGTTATGGCAACCAAAAAGATTGGCTTTTCCCAGTTCCTAAAAGCTTTGGAGAAAAACAACAATTGAAAACATTTCAGAAGAAGGTTGATTGCAAAAATAAGAGCTAGATAGGTAAAGGTGTAATTAATGCAGTGGTGAAATCCAATTTCTACTACTGGTTCTCTGGATGTGGCTTGGTGGGCGTGACAGGGCAAGTATACTGCAAAATCTCCCTTCCCACCCAACTCCTGGGGCCAGCCAGAGATGGTATTTGCTGGTTCTCCGAACTACTCAAAATTTATGCTGCCGGTTGTCCAAAGTACTCAAACTTTCCGCTACAGGTTCTCCAGAACCTGATGAATTTCACCCCTGGTGTAACGGTCTGGGAGAATAATCTTGGGGCACAGGCTTAAGAACCACAGCCCAGACAATGG